>NC_045451.1:68434573-68633637 GCF_002776525.5 Piliocolobus tephrosceles | reverse complement strand
AAGAAATGGGGAAAGGATTCCCTATTTAATAAATGGTGCTGGGAAAATTGGCTAGCCATAAGTAGAAAGCTGAAACTAGATCCTTTCCTTACTCCTTATACGAAGATTAATTCAAGATGGATTAGAGACTTAAATGTTAGACCTAATACCATAAAAACCCTAGAAGAAAATCTAGGTAGTACCATTCAGGACATAGGCATGGGCAAGGACTTCATGTCTAAAACACCAAAAGCAATGGCAGCAAAAGCCAAAATTGACAAATGGGATCTAATTAAACTAAAGAGCTTCTACACAGCAAAAGAAACTACCATCAGAGTGAACAGGCAACCTACAGAATGGGAGAAAATTTTTGCAATCTACTCATCTGACAAAGGGCTAATATCCAGAATCTACAAAGAACTCAAACAAATATACAAGAAAAAAACAAACAAACCCATCAAAAAGTGGGGAAAGGATATGAACAGACATTTCTCAAAAGAAGACATTCATACAGCCAACAGACACATGAAAAAATGCTCATCAACACTGGCCATCAGAGAAATGCAAATCAAAACCACAATGAGATACCATCTCACACCAGTTAGAATGGCAATCATTAAAAAATCAGGAAACAACAGGTGTTGGAGAGGATGTGGAGAAATAGGTACACTTTTACACTGTTGGTGGGATTGTAAACTAGTTCAACCATTATGGAAAACAGTATGGCCATTCCTCAAGGATCTAGAACTAGATGTACCATATGACCCAGCCATCCCACTCCTGGGTATATACCCAAAGGATTATAAATTATTCTACTACAAAGACACATGCACACGTATGTTTATTGCGGCACTATTCACAATAGCAAAGACTTGGAATCAACCCAAATGTCCATCTGTGACAGACTGGATTAAGAAAATGTGGCACATATACACCATGGAATACTATGCAGCCATAAAGAAGGATGAGTTTGCGTCCTTTGTAGGGACATGGATGCAGCTGGAAACCATCATTCTTAGCAAACTATCACAAGAAGAGAAAACCAAACACCGCATGTTCTCACTCATAGGTGGGAACTGAACAATGAGATCACTTGGACTCGGGAAGGGGAACATCACACACTGGGGCCTATCATGCGGAGGGAGGAGGGGGGAGGGGGGAGGGGGGAGGGATGGCATTGGGCAGTTATACATGATATAAATGATGAATTGATGGGTGCTGACGAGTTGATGGGTGCAGCACACCAACATGGCACAAGTATACATATGTAACAAACCCGCATGTTATGCACGTGTACCCTAGAACTTAAAGTATAATAACAAAATAATAAAAAAGAAAAAAAAATACGTACATGTAAAGTGAAAAAAAAAAAAAAAGAATCTGCTGAGACAAATACATTATCCGAGTAGGTATCTTAATGTGCACTTCTTTATGCTGAACATCAGTCACTGCTGCAGATGATCAATTCTCGAGGTGGCCTCACGGGGATGCACTGTCCCCCACAAGCTCCATGTGACTGACTAACATTGGCAGTGGTGATCTCACGACAGAGCACATGGCTGACTCAGCTGGAGGTCTTGTAACAGAGGCTGTGTCCCTGGATATTCTGACTCAATATGGGTGTGCCAAGAGGGGGAAGGAGACAATAGGTGGGCAGGTACTTTATTTTCAAAAAGTTAGAAACGTAGTTCTCACATCCATTCTCCAGGGAACACCACTGACAGACTGGATCAGAGAGAAGTTTATCCCTGTCCTCCCCTCCCTTCCCACCAAGGGCCTGTCAAGCACCCGCCGCTATGTACACTGTTCTAATTGTATATACAATATACACTTTGCATTTGATCTTCCTCATAGCCCTATAAGATAGATAACATTATTATCTGATATCTGATATTATCTGAATTATATCTAAATTATCTGATATTATTATCTGATATTTGATATCATTATTATCTGATATCTACCTTACACACAAGGAAACAGCAGCATACACAGGGCAAGCCAGCCCACATCCACATACCTACTTCTGGGATTTGAATCCAGCAATCTTTAAAGCTGCCTATCTTGAGAAATGTGCAGATAAAAGCAATACCACATAAAAAACAGACATTTTTTGTTTAAGAGACAGGTCTCACTCTGTACAGCTTGGCTGGAGTGCAGGGGCACAATCACAGCTCACTGCAGCCTAGAACTCCTGGGCTCAGGTAATCCTCCCACCTCAGCCTCCTGAGTAATTGGGAGCATAGGCAGTGCCACCACACCTGGCTAACTTTTTTTATTTTAAAAAAATTTTGTAGAGATGGGGTCTCAGTATGTTATCCAGGCTGGTCTGGAACTTCTGGCCTCCGCTTCCTAAAGTGCTGGGATTATGTATGTAGAGAGGTCAATTTTCTGTGCCATATTTAACAAATGCAGGGAAAACTTTTCTTAAAGCAGGCCTCATTCTGCTTTCCTAGGAAAAACAGCAATGGCTTGCCACAGGTTGTCTAAAAATGCCTCATGGTACACCTCAAAGTCGAAATTATCTTGTCTGAGACCAAAAATTGTCTTGGTGGCTTAATGCTATAAATTCCTCAGCCTACAAAAAACCCATTAAACCAGCTAAAAGAAACTTATTTCCCCTTTCTATTTTCCCTCATCCCCCACCTTCTTAAATATAATGACTCAATTTTTCAGTCATGCAAAATATAGTAATAGAACCTAACTGAACCATTATGAATGTTAACACAGTATTATCAATATGGCTTGTGTGATATGACTGAGGATTTTTGTACTGACACTGCTTCATTTTATTAACCACCCCACTATCATAAACACCCTGGCTGATGAATATTTGCATTTCAAGTGATTTTCTATGAGTAAAAAATTTTATTCCTTAAAAAAAATTTATAGGTTGTAATCTCTGTATATAGAGCTGGCAAAAGACTTTGCCAAGAGCACATTCATTGTTTTCTATGCAACTAAATCAACATAGATAAAATACATTTTTCAAAAATATTGTTCGCGTGCAAAATTAGTACTTAAAATGCAATCCATCAAAATAGCCTGTCATCAAACCACTGTTCAGAAACAGACAAGGGTAAGTTTCAGCTTTAAAGGGATAATGAACTAACAGCCACCTAACATATCTACTTTAGAAGAATATTCTGGGGTATAAAAACACATTAAATACCTTTAACTACCAACTCTGCATAGTTTGATACTCCAACACCTCCTTCGGTGCGAATCATGCAGCGGTACTTCCCGGCATCTCGTTTGGTGGTATTCACAACATTAAATGAAGCAATGAAGCGTCGGGAGCTGGTCACCTTGATTTCCTTCAGAGGAGCATCTCGCACATCAATGCCCTGTATCAAGGGGGATGAGGAGGACAAAAAAAAAGGCAATATAAGCTGTCAGAGCAAAACAGTCAGACACCCAATGGCATATTACCCATGCTATTTTCACGTAGATCTTGGTGCAGTTGTTTATTACCCATGGGCAGTTGTGCCAGGAGAACAGCTGAGCAGGAAACTAAAATTCTGCCATGACCAACACTTTAAAGACTGAGTGATGCAAAATTTAGTGTGAAGAAATTTTTGTTTTTGCCTCTTCAAAATATTAATTATGTTAAATTAGTGCAACTGGGGAGTAAAAATACAGAAAACTTGTTACTTTGTTCTCAAACTATGACCTTGTTCTCAAACTATCAACATTTGGTCTTATAGCACTTTCTCTTATTTTTATGCTTGACTAGGAAATATAAGTAGCTCACCCACTACCCTACTACTGAACTCATTTTATAAATGAAGTAATAAACATGGTATTAATAACAACATTCAAATATAAGTTAGGTTTTAGAGTACTCCCTGTTGAACAGGACTACAACAATAGTTCGACCCTTTTGACTTTCTTCCTAGATATACAAAACTAAGCAGAAGTAGGTGCCTAGTAACTATTAAATGACATTCCTATGTAAAAAGAGAGGTTCCTCTTTACATCCCATATCCCCAGGACCACATAAACAAGGTTCCACAGCTGGGGCAGTTTGGTCTTTTATTATCCCCATATATTAAGTAACCCTTTTAGTCATGCACACTTGGAAATCCATTTTATGCTTCCAATAGTTTAAAGCCTCAAAAGCAGGTTAGAGATTTTAGTTGTCTCTCTTGTGCGTGCCCTCGCTCTCACGTGCTCTCTTCTCTCTCTCTCTCTATATATATAAAGTTTCTCACACCAACAGTCCCCCATAGACAAATATGAATATCCAGCCCTGAAAGCTGAAAACATGTGTGTGTGTATTTCATAATCAGGGAAAAAAGGCTATCTTTAATATATTATTTATAAGTATTAGTAAAAAACAATGGACAAAGACCTCAAGGCTAATACATGACTATTATGCCAAGCGTAATGCCCAAGCACTACGTCCATTATTCACCCAGCAACCACTCTTGGCATCCCAACCAGGTGCTATCACTATGTCAAGACAGCATGATTACAATGGTACACAAAAGAAGAGTGGTGGCCAGTTTTATGGGCCTGCAGTTGTTTGGGGCGTATAGGTTTACAGTGAATACATAATCACAAACGATGGCCAGGGCGGTTTAGGAAAGATGAGCCGGCTAGTAGAAACCCCGATGCAGACCAACTGCAGATATAGTGGCTGTGGGAGGCTAGTCTGAGGAAGTGACATGTGAGTTGAGATCTGAAGGGTAAACAGAAGCTAACCAGGCAAAGGGAAAGGGTGGGAGGGGAAGAGCATTCTAGTTACAGGAAATGCTATAGGAAGCTCAAGATGGTGAGAAAGACATGAAGGCTTTGGATGAAGTTAAGGCAGCCAATGGAGCTAGGGAGGTGGGCAAGCACCTGTGTACTCAGGGACTTGCAGGCTATATTAAAATGTTTATATTCATAGCTACGAAAATGCCAGCCTACAAAGGAATAGAACTCATCTGTATTACCCAGTGATATATATTATGCAAAGTCCTTTAAAAGTTTTTATGTATGATGTTTTCATTGGCTGAATCTCCTAAGGTACACAAGTTTGGGAGTTAGCCTGACCAGCGTGCCAAACCTACAGTGATCATCCAGAGTGGTTAACCATCATAGAGCCTCAGTTACTAATCTGTAAGGAGGAGACGATACCACTCACTGTCACGGCTGCTGGGAGAACTCACAGGCATATGCAAGGACACAGGCATAACGACTGGCACCATGCAGCCCCGCCCGAGCACTGGAACACCTGAGGGATGAATTCAAGGAGAAAGGCAGAGTGGCTATCAAAGTACCACCTTTATTACTGATAAACCTGAGACTGAGGAATATAACTTAAGAGTGCAGGAACAATAGGCTTGCTATTCCTGAAGCACAGAATTAAACAGACTCACCAACCCAGTCCCAGGCCACACTAGAAAATCAGAAGGCCTCCCATATGTTAAGTGCTGCTGTAAAACTCACATGATGGAGGGACAGGGATCCCATAGGCAGTCAGCTCCCCAAAGAAGGGGCTGGGCTAGGCATGCTCAGCCCTTCCTCCCAGGCAGCTTCAGCTTGGGCAGTGAGAAGGCAGACAGGAGTGCTGCAATAGTACAGTTCCTGCCACTTGGAAGGAAACATCAGGAGTGGTGAAGAACAGTTCCATCAACAGTATATTTAGTATGATCTGTAAAACAGTCTTGTTTATACCATAAAATGTCATAAGTCAGAATATAAAATCCCACATATGTCTGTATGTGTTTTTTTTCACTAAATGCCCTAAATTTGTTCTCATAGACAGCATCAAGAAGTTAAAAAATGAAACAAAACTAAATTTAGCATGAATAATACAACGGGAGAAAGGTTCCTCTCTGTTTTCCATATCTATTCAGCCTCCGATTCTCACCCCACTCCAGGAAACAAGCAAACTCTAGCCCTAAGGATAATCTTAGACATACTACTCCACAGTCTTATTTCTAAACTGAAAAAGAACCACATCTCCGGTTTTTGGAGGGAAAAGAAATTGAGCCATAAAGGCAGATTTCATATCTGTAAGTATTTGTTTATTAACAACAACAAACAGGCCTGAGGGCTATCCATCCATTTATTTATCTATTTACTTGTGGCATGAATCCTGAAATAATATACTTTTGTAATAATCTCCTAATATTTCTCCAAATAGAAGTATCTCTCAAAAGAATGTTTATTCAAAAGCAATCTCAAGCTTGCACTTACTGACCCCTCACAACCACTCAAGGCTGTTCTGAGGGCGCTCAAGTGTAAGAAAGCCTCCTTCTTGGACTTACACATGTGCTGAGAGGACTGTGACTCACAGTCGCACTGTCTTCGTGCCACAGATGGGCCCTATAAAATAAACGGCCTCGGACTAGGAGCCCTGTGTGACTCTAGTGAGTCATATGAACTCTCAGGAAAGCGCCTTTAAAAATTTTTAACTCATGTACTTAATCACATGAAAAGTTAGATTCAGCTTCAAGAGAAATAGTACATAGGGAGGAGGAACCAAGTGCTAAGCAGCAATCCTTTTAGCCTAGAATCTATGCAGGAACAGCACAAAACACATCTTACTCAAATCTGCAGGCCATTTTGTATTAAACCATTCACATGTGCATGGATTCAGAAATTCATTCAACCAACATTCGGTGACAATCTTTTGTGGAGCACACACTGTATCATATAAGAGAGCATAAAATTAAAAGAACCATCACTGACCTAATTGAGTTTATTGTTTGCCTGGAAAAAAACCAGACAAGGCAATAATTACAATACAGAGCAACGAAGTGCCTCCCATAGCACAGAGGAGGAGGAGACCTGACTGGATGTCTTAGTCTGCTTTCTGTTGCTTATAACAGAATATCTGAAACTAAAATTTATAAAGAAATGTATTTCTTTCAGTAATTGACGCTCAAGTAAGAAGCCCAAGTCAAATGGCCTCATCTGGTGAGGGCCTTCTTGCTGGTGGGCAGTGGCACGATTTCCGCTCACTGCAAGCACCACCTCCCGGGTTCACGCCATTCTCCTGCCTCAAAGTCCTGAGTAGCTGGGACTACAGGCGCCCGCCACTACACCCGGCTAAATTTTTTTTTTTTTTTTGTATTTTTGTGGAGATGCGGTTTCACCGTGTTAGGCAGGTTGGTCTCCATCTCCTGACCTCATGATCTGCCTGCCTTGGCCTCCCAAAGTACTGGGATTACAGGCGTGAGCCACCATGCCCAGCCAGAACTCTGCAGATTCTTGAGGAAGCACAGGGCATCACATGGTGAGGGGCTGAGTCTGCTAGTTCAAGTCTCTCCTTCTCTTCTCATAAAGCCACTGGTCCCTCTCCCATGATAACCCATTAATCCACTAATCCATACATGGATTGATCCATTCATGAGGGCTCTTCTATGACGATCCGATCACCTCTTAAAGGCCCCACCTCTCACTCATGACACTGGAGATTCAATACTGATTTAATACTGGAGATTAACATTTCAACATGAGTTCTGGAGGGGACAAATATTCAAACTATAGTCCTGGAGATGGTGTCAGTGCAAGCTTTCCAGGAAGCACTGCTTGAGCCCAGGCTTGGGTATGCACAGAAGTTTCTTAGGCAGGGAATAAAGAGGAAAAGTCTAGTGAGTAAGAGAAGCTCTCTAGAGTCAGGAGCCGAGAGAGAGCACAGAACTATAGGGGAAATATAGGGTAACTATGGGGGAACTATATGAGAACTATAAAAGAACTATAGAGAATGTATAGAGGAACTCTAGGGGAACTCTAAGGGAAGTATAACTTATCCCATATGGCAAGGACAGAAGTGTTTCTGGGAATGGCAGATTAAAAGGCTGGAAGGAAAAGCACAGAACAGACTCCAACAAGAAATACAACATGTTGAGGATTTCAGTATATTCTGCTGCTGGGAATGGAAGGACCTTAGGCAAAGAGGTAACACAAACACCTCTGTGTGTACAGTAATGGCCTGGAGGAGATAGGGCATGACCCCAACTGATGTCAAAGGAAAACGGGTAAATTGTTTTCAGAAATCATAGTAACAAATGACACAAAGAGAGAAGACAGAGAGGAAGGGAAGGAACCTAAAGATATCCAGATAATGAAATCAACACGACGTGTGCTCCCCTGCAGTAACATCTTTCCCCTCTAGCAGACCATAAGGTCCAGGGTCGTATCTTATTCATTTTGTGTACCCAGGTGCACAATAAATAGAACTCAGGAAATATTGGCTGACTCTAGGAATCACAGCCTCAGTGGAAAAAAAACGTTCCAGGGGTAGAAGAGAAAAATGAGGTTCTGTTAAATTAACAGAACTTAAACCCCAAACCCTAGACAAAGAATCCATATTTACAATGGAGACTAACAGGGAATATAAAAGAAAGTTTTAGAGGTTCTGTGTGTCATCACTCAGCAACACTGCCCCAACTCATCGTGACTGTGGTAGGCAGAAAAAGGGCCTCCGAAGATGTCTACATCCCAATCCCCAGAATCTGGGACTATGTTACCTTACATGGCAAAAAAGGAGTTGGCAGATATGATTAAAATAAGGATCTAGAAACGGGAAGAAAGGCTGGATTATCTAGGTTGGCTACATGTAATCACAAGGCTCTATTTATGAGGAAGGCAGAAGGGTCAATGCGAAGGAAAGATAACAGAAGCAGAGGTTGTGCCGATGGGCTTTGAAGTGGGAGGAGGGTGTCACGAGACAAAATATGAGGGAGGTCTCTAGAAGCTGGAAAAGGCAAGGACCAGATTCTTCCCAGAGCTTTTGGGAGGAACCAACCCGGCCATCACCTTATTTTAGCGCTTCTGACATGCAAGACAGTAAGATGACGAAGCCACGAGGTTTGAGTTAATTTGTTACAGCAGCAATAGGATGCCAATATGGTGATCATCTGAGAAACTAGAAGCCCTGTGGCTTTCTGAAGGTGTCCAGGGGTTGTGCATCTTGATTTGTCAAGAGGTGCATAAGCAAGTCTTTAAGATCACGTTGGGTCACCGAAGTAGAGTACCCAGTTTGGAATCATGAGCTAGAATAGCAGCCTGAAGATAGCAACCATGGAGGCACCCCATAGGATGAATGAAATGAGTAAAGGCCAGACCAGGAAGGCATGAAGAGACAGAAGAGCCACAGGAGCAGTGAGATAACAAAAGAGAAGAAGTGGGAAAACATGCAGTCTACACTGGAGAAGAGCGGGGGAATGACAGTGTGAAGACAGAAAATCAGAAAGGAATGCGGAAAGCTGGGTGAGGCAGTAGGAGAGAAAGCATGGGGAGAAAAGGACCAGGCAGGGCAAGGATGGGGAGAGACACAGAAATGAGGAGGCCAAAGGACCCAACACACAGAAAGATGTGATCCACGAGGGAAGAAGACATGAGCCTTCAATGACGTTATTAGTTTCCTTTGAAATCCTGGCACGTACACATTCACAGACCCCTCCTTGGTTCTTAAAGCAAAAAGTGTGTCAGGTGCAACAGCAACATCAGGTTCTCTATTAGCCCTATTCTGAGAAGACATGCATAAGGGCAGTAAATGCACTGTGGGGCTAATGGAGAAGAAATGAGGGGATGTCCTCAAAGCACTGCATGGGGAGGAGAAGGGAGGAGAGAGACCTCACCCTCCACTTCGTTAGCGTTGATGCAGTGCAGGAAATGCTACCCCAAAATAGGACACTTTGGCATACTGAGTATTTTCAGCTGAAAGAAGCTGAGAAAACCACGGCATCAGAAAGGTCATGCTGACCATCTTCCCCGCTCCCCCCAGCACCAAAGCAGGACACGGAAACTGAAATTCCACTTGTCCCTTTCTGCCCTGAGATGGGCTAGGAAACTCAGAGAGGTCACTCTCTGACTTCCTCCCTCCATCCTCCCTAAAGGCCTTCATGTGGCAGGTATCCTGCCCTGATTCTGGAGGGCAGGAATGTCACACAGGCCACAGAGATGCTGAACAAACAGGCCTTGTTCAGTGCACCCTGTTTATTACCATCAGATCCTGCCCCGTTGTCCCTCAATCACACTTCCATGCGACTGTCCATAAAAACACAGTTTTCTCTGAGTCTTCGGGTCTTCATTTTCTGAAGGCTCCTGTGTCATGTAAAACTTGTATTAAATAATTTTCTCTTTTTTTGAGACGGAGTCTTGCTCTGTCACCCAGGCTGGAATGCAGCAGCTCGATCTTGGCTCACTGCAACCTCCGCCTCCCAGGTTCAAGCAATTTTCCTGCCTCAGCCTCCCGATTAGCTGGGACTACAGGCACCTGCCACCACAGCCTAATTTTTGTATTTTTCGTAGAGATGGGATTTCACCATATTGGCCGGTCTAGTCTTGAAATCCTGACCTTGTAATCACCCGCCTCGGCCTCCCAAAGCGCTGGGACTACAGGTGTGAACCACTGCACCCAGCTGTATTAAATAATTTTTTATGTGTTTATCTTGTTAATCTGTCTTTTGTTATACAGATTTCAGCCATAAACCTTGACATGGGTGAGGAAAAGGTATTACTTTTCTTCTTCCAGTGTCGAACCGTATTTCTTGGAGCATGAGGAAATGAGGATGCACAGTGTTCAGAGTCACTGGCAAAGCACCAGGCAATGTCTCCTATGATAGCTCAGCGGACACGAGGAGAACAAGATGGGATAACTGCCAGGAAGATCAGGTGGACTAGAAACGTGCAAGTGACCAGAGTCACAGCCGCTCATCGGCACCAACACTGACATCTGTTTCCGGTGCCTTGACACAAGGCTGTTTCCTCATCCCTGACTTCTCCCAACATGTTTATTCCTGCCTTTGATAGTCATAGATGTGCTTCTCAAATGTACAGGTGACAATAAATAACCATATAAATTAACAAAAAGGGATGGAAAAAGATATCTACAAAGCCAAACAAAAAATTAAAACAAGATAAACATCAATAAAAATAAATGTGCATCTGATGCTTCCCTGTAAAATCAGACTTTGTTAAGTGGATAGAGTTCTGATTTAGCATCATCTTCATCATTAAAAGATACATAACAACTGTGGAGCAGGTTTTTGCCTAAAATCCTAATTCAATTTTCAGTTGTGTTAATGAAGTATCTGGAGAGATGGTCCCTCTTGTCCCTGTCCCAGCACACAGCATTCCATTCAGCGCCTCAGGTTTTTGGCACTGCATATGAGAAGCAGACTTGTTCAGAGGACTGAGGACTAGACAGTGAAGAAATCCTCTGGTCCACAGTTAGGGAGCTGAAGAAGGGGAGGAGCCGGAGACCAGGCTAGCCATTAACACGGCTGGCTAAGAATGAGGGGGAGAGGACAACCATCTTCCAGCATGGAAAGGCCGGGCACGTAAAACAGGAATGGGACGTGAATGTCTGGGCCACAGGGAGCTAGTACAAGTCACCAGTACTTACTTATCTGAAATCCTTGGAGTAAAATGTGGTTCAGAATTCAGATTTTTAATTTTATTTTATAAAGGCATCTGTACTGCATATTCTTTGACACCCCAAGGAGAGTCTGAGACAGCATTCCATAATTCCTAGGTTTTGATATTTCTGCATCAAAACCTAGGAATATTGACTTTAAGGAGGAAAAAACAGAGACCCTAAATAGCTTCACATCCATTCAGGTCAGGTTTGGTCACCAAATAAATTACAAAAATGGGCAGGTTTTGCTACTAAATTAGATACAGAAACTTTCTGATTATAGATTTTGGAGTACAGGCTAAGATACTAAGAATGACCACCGAGAAGGCACACACCCAGTCCTCCCATCCTCAGGCACTCCCAGTCCCAATGTGTCATGGCCACACTGTGCCGGCTGACTCTGTCCCATCATGTGGGCTCCTGGCTGTTCTTTCCAGCCCAAGCTTCCTTCTTCCTTGAGACCTCTTCCTCTTCCTAGGATGCTTCCCACTAACCACCAGAGTCAACTCCATCTCCTTCCAGGGACTGCTCAAATACGTCTTCACTGAGGCCTAACCTGATGCCTAAATTCCAAACTGAAACATGCTCCTACTTGGCATCACCTAGCTATTCCTTTACGAGTGCCACTTACCCCTTCCTAACATGCTGCATAATTCTCTTACTTATCATAGTTGCTGTCTATCTCCCATAGTAGAATACAAGTCCCATGAAGGCAGGGATCCTTGCCAGGTTCTTATTGCTCTAACTGTAACATATCAACCATGCCTCGTACATCCTAGGGAGGACTGGTGGTGATATTAAAAGTGACTCAGGCATTGAACGAGTGACTAAATTAGTTGATTTTAGATGTCTTTTGGTCTTTGATTCCATTCCCTAGGCTAGAATTAAACTGGGAAGTGTGGGGAGTGATGGCCAGCCCCGATCTCTTTGCTGCAAGACAGGTATAGAAAGGCATGAGAGTTTTTGCCCCTGCTATCCTTTCCCCATGACAGTGATACCTGGAGAGGTCAATGTGTTCAGAACCTCAGGTACCACTGAGCATCTAGAAATCCACAGGGAACTTTTTGTTATTCTAGCAAAACAAAATGATGAAAATATACATCAGGTAGAGACAGCAAAATTGTCAGCCAGATTTTGCCCAATTGTCAGAAGAAAGAGGCAGCCCTGCCAAGCACTGGCACTCTACATTGTTAATAGCGTGACAGAAGGACCATAAAAAATGAGGAAGGATGGTCATCAGACTGTTCTTGACCATATGAGAGTTCACTAAGAGAGACAGCCTAGGACACAATTGTTGGGAACAAAAACCTCAGACTCCATGCAAAGCACAGCGACCGAATGTCCTGGGTTGTTAAAGAAATCACTGACCCATCTTTTGTCCACTTAGTGAAATAACCATAATGATGATGCCTGAGAGGAGATATCTGACTGGGTTAAACACAGCTCTTTATAAAAGCAAGAGTCTCTTCAAATGTGCATGCATTTCAATTTGAGCAGGCTATAAAAAAGTACTGATAGTTATTTAAATTGGACTTACCACCTTCTTTATGCAATGGACTAACTCTAGGACTTCTAAATGAGCAGTAATTTACCAGCAAAAAGATACATATTAAGTCTTTCAGAAATAGTTTTGCAATAATCAGAGCAATGATTGAAAGAAATTGAGGTCTGGGAAGTTAGCAGCACTTGCAGCAAATTAATCAATCTCTGGCATTTTGGAGCTGCTCTGAGTGCACAGGCATCAAGGGGCTCTGAGTCAGTCCCCTTCCTCAGACATACAGGTGGGGATTAGGTGGCACTGTGATTTCTTCAATAATGAAAATAGTCTGTATTATCCAACTTTCAAATATGCCCATCTGTAAGATATTGATTGAAATTCTTACCACTGCCATCACCAATAACATCAGCAGGGCTTGGAGTAATTCTGTTGGAAATATCTTATGCAGGCTAAAGCCTGTATTCATTGAACATCTCAAAAAAGAATCTACCCTTTATACAGCCCATATGTTTTATTTTAATAATTAACGTAGTGTTGACCTTTGATTTCTAGACCACAACCAAATTAACCCAAATATTTATCAGTTTGGAGTACTGTACTGAAACTAAACATTCTTACTTGTATCATCACATACTAGCAATATATATTGGCAAGTACACTTTAAGTTGGCTAATGAATATACAGAGAGCCAAAATAATATACAGATATCCAAAGTTATATCCTATTATTATTGGTATATTCAAGAAGAATTTGAATAGGGAAATTTAGGGCTTCATTCTGTTATTTAAGACATAGTTCATTTCATGATATATTCATAATAGCTGAATAACATTATTTAATAAACCTGTATTTAAATGTTATCTAGAAGTTAATCCAAATAATATAGAATATACATAATAAATGCAGTAACTAGAAATACCAGCAAAATTAGAAGTTCTTTAGTCTTAAAATCAAATATCCAACTGTTAAGTGGGTTAACTTGGCCAAATCAAACTAAGGAGCCCAACACTGACAAACTTTTTTTTACATATTTAAAGGTTCAAACCTTTGCAAAACTAGGTCTCAAGCCAGTTCACTTTTAAACTGTAATTACAGCACTCTAGTATGGGGTGAGTGGCAGTGCCTGTGCTACCTATCAAACATGATCTAAAAGACCAGGCTAGTCATTAACATGCCTGGTTAATAACGTCACTTTTCCTTAGTCAATATGCCTTAAAATATACAACTCTTCCGAAAACACAGTTGAAAGAGGATAAAGATGCAAGATAAAGGAGGTTAAAATCCCTACAGTTTTGAATTTGCATAGGAATTGTCAGTGTGCACTCAGGGCACAGTTTGTCTTTAAATGTGTGTATGTGTGCATATCTAGGTATCCCAGCTCTCTCCAATGAGAAGATCCAAAAACAATAAATAAAATAAATAAAGTAGTAATGAGCACCTCTATGCTAAGACTGTAACTTCTAATGGCCATTTCCCACAGAAAAAGAACCAGGATTCCCTGGAAAAATGGCCAACTCTAGGTCTAAAGTAGAAAACGGAAAATATACACCTAGAATATGTCATCGCACCAGAAAGCAAAGAAGCCCCCTGAGATGGACCAGGACAGGAGTCACCCATGCAGAGTAAGCCCCACTGGAAGGCTGCGGAAGACATCAGCAGCAATAAAGACATTAAGTACAAGGGACTGAAACCCATCAAATGTGTTCAAACATACAAGCTGATGACAAAGATGCTGATGACGACAACAACAATAATTATAACTACCTTGGTCACTTTTAGGTGATGACAGTGAGTGACTGATAGACCCAGACCATTCTGCAATTCCTAATGAATTAATGAACCAAGGCAATGATCATCAATGGCTGATAATGTTATCGGATCCTTGGGGTGTTACTTCGCCACCCAGAAACCTCTGTGGCCAGTGGTATCTTTACCTGAGTTTTGCTTGGGCCCAATGGGCCCACTTGGCCTGGAAGGCTGCACTCGGCTGACACTACCGGCCTGGATTCCATGCCTGCCAAGGGCAAGTGGAGAGGTGAGGGGTGTGTAAGTGAGCAAGCATGGGATCTGGCCACTGCACACAGTCAGGCACACCAGCTGTGGGGGAATGGGCAGCTCCAGGTGCCGGCATGGGCACCAGCTCTCTGCAAGCTGCTTCCAAGGCTGGCAATGGGGAACATGGTGGCACCCAGAAGCTTGAGACACCAGGAACTGCAGAGCCACAAAGAGGGTGCCACAGCCCTGGCCCAGGGAGCGTCTAGGTCTGGGCTCCCTGAAGGGCTACAGATCTTCTCTCCTTCTCTCTTTCTTGTCACCCACAATGTGGTGAGCAAGGAGTGTGTTTCAGCCCTGCTTGTGTTATAGCCCTTGCAGCCCTGCCATTTGGTGGGTCCCGAGTTCTTGTCCTGTGTCCAGGAAGAATGAGGTATGCAGACAAGCGGAGGATGAGTAAGGTGAACAGGAGCTTTACTGAATGACAGAATACCTCAAAGGAAACCCACAGGGGTCAGCTCCGCTCCACAGTGACGGTGTCCCAACAAGTGTTCAGCTCTCAGCAGAGAGGAGACCCTTGAGTGGGTAGCCCCTCTGTGCAGGCAGGTCATCAGTCAAGTGCTCAGCTCTCACCGGAGAGGAGACCCTGGAGTGGGTAGCTCCTCTTCCCAGGCAGGTTAGCCTGAGTGCTCAAGTCTGGCTGAGTCCATGGATTTTATGGGCTTCAGAGTGGAGGAAGTGTGTGTTGATCAGTTCATGGGTGGCCATGGGTGGGCACAAAAAACAAACAAACAAACAAAAAAACACCATAATTTTCCACTCCCAGACTGCAGAACTGACAGCCTGGCTCCCAGCCTTCAGGCCTTCCCTGGCTTGAAGGTGGGACTTCGCTGGGGAACTCCTCCATCTGCCCTGGAGCCTGTATGCCTCCTGCTGTTCATGGCACCCAGGCTGTTCATGCTGAGGGGCACCTGCAGGCCAGTGCCAAACTGCCCGCAACAACCCCTCAGCCTTCCTCCCATGTTTGTCAGTGCCTAAAGTCAGGAAGGGGCTGAGGCGGCAGGGAGCTGGCATGTCAGCGCTGCCCTGGGCGCACACACACCCGGCTGGGTTGCGACAGCACCTGTGTTTGGCTTCAACTTTGCTCCAAGATTGGAGCAGGCACTGGGAGCAGGGAGAGACCAGGCAGTGGGAGCAGGCACTTTCAAGCCTGCAGGGGCAGGAGTGTCTTCCTGGGTCCCTGAGAGTGCAAAGATGCCCAGTCCACAGCCGTGGCTGGGTGGCTGCAGCTGTGCCTGGGAGGGCAGGGCTCCTGCCTGCTCCCAGCCTCTAAGAGCACAGGGATGCCAGATCTGCAGCCATGGCTGGGAAGCTGCTGCTGCACTCAGGGAGCATGAGGTTCCCGCCCTGCCAACTCAGCAGCAGGTGGGGCTTCTACCTGTTCCCAGTTCCCGCTGGCCCCATGGAGCAGGCAGCACCAACCATGGTCATCTCTGCCTTCCTTTCTCATGGGATAGCCTCGGATACTTGGAAGCAAGAAGAACAAGTGAACCTTCTGCTGAATATGAGAAAAGATGAAAGAAGGCTTTCCCAGAACGTATGGTTTGTAGGCCCAAAGAAAGCAGACCTTAAGATAAGTGGTGATGCCTTTCCTTCTCTTCTGCCCTCCAGACTGACACAACTTGACCAGTAGTTTTAAAAGTCCAATTTCAGACACCAGGGTGTAATTTAGGGTGGAGGGTGGGAGGCGGGTAAGGGCTGAAAAACTGCTTATCAGGTACTAGGCTCGCCACCTGGGTGACAAAACCACTTGTACACCAAACCCCAGCAATACAAAATCTACCCATGTAACAAACCTGAGTTTGTGCCCTCTGACCTAAAATAAAAGCCAGAAAGAAAAAAATAAAAGGTCCAGTTTCAAGCTGAGGCCAGGAGACCTCAAGGTTGCTATGGAGGAAGGGGATCTCTACTGTCCCAACAGTTCCTGCCACATCCTATAGCACCTGCTGCCTACATCTCTCTTTGGCTGAGTTAGGTAATATCACAAAGGAAAAATTATTAATATTTCTTCTAGAGTATCCCTAGACATGTTATACTGTTTCATCAATATAAAAGAAATCTCTATTTTTAAATAAAGGTAACCCAAAATCATACTAAGTTAAAACATACAGTATACACCTAAAGGTTTTCAGTAGCTTCAGTCTGATTGTTCAGTATGATATTATATAAATATAGATATAGATATTTAACTGACTAAAACAATAATGGATGTAATTTTAACTACTCAAAATTTTTGAGAGCAAGTGGTTCCCATAGCAACTAAAGACAGTCCTCCTTTACACATTTCTAGTATTTTCTGGGATGCTAAGTGATGTTAAATTTATGCTTTAATATATATGGCATAAAATACCCAAGTTAAGCTTATGAAGGGAACCATAATTTTACTTCTTTTCATATCATTTTGTGGCTTTTATACATAATAACAAAATTGTTCTGAAATACGGTCGTGCTTTTTTTCCTTATAATCAACAAATGAAACTAAAAGCCACCTCGAAAGGTTGACCAAAAGCCTATATCCATAACATGAAACCAAGGCAACACTGCATACATACAAAAACAACTTTAATTGTAAATTCTGATCAACGCTATCATTTAAATTACTACATGGTACTTGTGAATTCATGAGGAACTATCTACGTCTTTTTCTGCAGTACCAAAGATGCATTATGGTTACGATACAACATAGACGGCCTGGTTCAGATCCGAGCACTGTGACGAGCAATGCCCCATTGGAAGAGTCGTTAAAACTTTCTAACCCTCAGCCGCTTCTTCTATAAATGGACACATAATAAAATTCTTGTAGGGATCAATGACAAAAAATGCCTGAACATCACCTACCAGAGTAACTAGCACATAGCAGTGCTCAGTAAATGTAGTCGCAATTACTTTATTTCCAACACCCCTGTTGAAGTCAGTAATATAAACACTATTCATACAATTTTTAATTTATTCATTCAGAAGTCAAATTCTATGGTAGATCAGTGAAACTGTTCCTATGAAAACCACTGTAGGTTATAAAAATATCAAGGTTTCCCTCTTTTCTCTCAGAAAAGGTCTAAAATTATCTGAGCTAAAAAACAAAATGTGAGGAATTTATTAGACTGGAGAAACATAATTTTTTCATGATTGTGTAGCTCATACCCAGCTTGGTGGAATTATATGTCAAACTCTCAAAGGAAAAAAAAAATATCAATCTCTAGGCCAACAGCTAAGAAACTGTTAATTCTAAGTACTTTTTCTTGTGAAAATTAAACTCCTCAAAGTAAGAGCTCAAATGG
The DNA here is from genome assembly GCF_002776525.5 of Piliocolobus tephrosceles. Taxonomy (NCBI): domain Eukaryota; kingdom Metazoa; phylum Chordata; class Mammalia; order Primates; family Cercopithecidae; genus Piliocolobus; species Piliocolobus tephrosceles. The sequence goes on along the minus strand of NC_045451.1, from coordinate 68,615,468 downwards.
AATTACATTCTTTACAAAAGGTGGGTTTAATTCATCTATTACTATGACACAGGTGTTGCCACTGTACTAATTCAAATGGCATATCCTTATTACAGGTATATTTCTTATGTTCATGGAGATCATGGGAAATATAAAGGTATATGTCTATAATGTTTAATGTGGATGCTATGGCAAGAAAGTTTTTAAAGGAAGAATTAAGAAAGAAGTTATAATTATGACAGAATAAGAAAACCTAGGCAAAGGGTACAAGAAATGAAGGTTTAGGAAAGATGACATATTGACCATATTGGCTTCTAAAAATACTCCAACATATGCGTGTTTTTATTAATCAGTTTTTGTAACTTTGCATGATATTTGCTATATATCCTGAAGCAGCAGAGGCACCACTGCGTTCTATGTATTGCTCCTCTCATCAAAGCCCATCCTCTGAACAGGAACTGTGGGCCTAAAGCAATCATCCCAGAGAGAAACGACTTCCTCTGTGCTTGTTTTCCTGCTCTAACTACAAATCTACTTTGGATACTCACCTGAAGGAGCTACACGATTTGTTTGGGTAGTCAGTAAGCCCCATGCATTAGTAGGTATTCACTGAGCATTTTGCTATGTGACAAGTACTAGTCTGGGTGCGCAGTTGTACCAGTGTTTTTAACAGCATAGCAGTCCCCCCTGTTCCATGGGAGATACATTTCAAGACCCCTAGTGGATGCCTGAAAACATGGATAGCTTCTGTCATGTCTTGCACCAACTTAATGCCACCTTGTACATCTTAACTAAGCACTTACCATGCACTGTGGCTGTAAACTTTTGCAGTCTGAGGTACAACAGCAAAACTAGAACGAATTTCTTTTTCCTTCTTCACAATTTCAGGTATAGAAAATTCTTTCTCACTGTAGATCTTAGCAAGCAGTGCATACAATTTTTTTCTTTCCTTATTAAGTTGAGCACTTTCACCTTGTCACTTAAAGGAAGCACTTGATGCCTTCTCTTGGACATATCCAGATTGCCATCCTCACTGCTCCTGTGCTTTGGGGCAATGGTTAAGTAAAGTAAGGGCGACTCGAACACAAGCACTGTGATCTTGAGACAGCCTATCTGATAACCAAGACATCTCCTCAGCAACTAGTGGGTGGGTAGTGGGATTTGTTGGACAAAGGGATGATTCATGTCTTCAGTGGGACAGGGTGGGAAGAGGAACTTTTCATCGTGCTGCTCAGAATGCTGCACAATTTAAAACTTATGAATTGTTTATTTCTGGAATTTTCCATTTGACATTTTTGAATGACATTTTCATTGACCAGAGGTAACAGAAACCATGGAATGTGAAAATCTCAGATAAGAGGATACTACTGTACTTTAAAGTAACATCATCTGATTTCCTTTTCTATTATATGAACTAATGCATATTATGGAATAATTTTAAAAGGCTATTCTGGTGCATTACTTACAATAAATGCCAAGCTCTGCTAACAAAACAGTAAAACTCTCAATTATATTGTGCTATGATGGATTTTAAAGTTCTAAATTCAACACAGGTAAATCACAGTAAATCTGAGACTATCAGGTTAAAAGGCTAGTATATGAGATGCAAGATCATTCAGTGAAGAAAAATGTCCAAGACAAAAAATTCATGCACTTGTAAATAAATAACACAATACTTGTACGTAAGTATAAACATGTACATATATATACAGACATAAACATATTAGACATATAAAACTGACTTTCACTAATAAAATGGAGTTAACTATAATAAACATAAAAACCGGATATACAACTGCGCTAAAGTTTCCTACATATTCTGGGCTTCTGTTTTCTCGTCAATAAAATTAGGAATTTAATTTAAAGATTGCTCCAAATTCAGGTTATATAATTGTGTAATTTTAAAAAGTAAGATATTTAAAAATGGTAGGTACCTCTAACAACTGTGAGAAAGTGGTTATTTTCTAGGTTTCCACTGCCAACTGCTATTCACTCAACATGCACACCTCAAACCCTAGCCTGGTCAAAGATCCTGTTCATCCATTGTTGAAAAGACATCACTGCTCCCTCCCTGTCTTCTGCTCTTTGTCCTGGAGGCAGAACTTTTGTATTTCCCACCCACTCTGAATGTGATGTGGTTGCTAAGAATAAGGAATGCAGGAACCTCTACAATGATGAGAAGAAATAAAGAGCAGGAGTTACAAAGACACCAAAATGGGACCACAGGCAGGGGAAGAGGAAAGCAGTGGCCCCCATGCCACAGGTCTTGTAACTGCACATGCATGAGTCATCTATAGGTACATAAACACTAGCTAGCATTAGTTATCACCTTCATTTACTGAAAAGTATTATAAATAGGAAGTCCTGAGAGAAACAAGCAAATGTAGACAAATAATATTTGGAATACTGAAGAAAGAACAATAAAGGCTTTAATACAACCATACATGGCTTAAAGGTCAGCGACTACATAAAAAATATACAACCTCAGAAGCTGCCCATCAGCAAACAGAAGTTGTTTATTTTTATTTATTTATTTATTTTTGAGACGGAGTGCAGCAGCACAATCTCGGCTCACTGCAACCTCCGCCTCCCAGGTTCAAGCGATTCTCCTCCCTCAGCCTTCTGAGCAGCTGGAACTACAGGCATGTGTCACCGCACCCAGCTAATTTTTGTATTTTTAGTAGAGACAGGGTTTCACAATGTTGACCAGGATGATCTCGATCTCCCGACCTCGCGATCCACTCGCCCCACCCTCTCAAAGTGCTGGGATTACAGGAGTGAGCCACTGCAGCCAGCCATGAAAGTATTTTTAAAAGTATAAAGGTGTACAGAAAGTATAAAAAGAAAATCCCAAATTCCATTTTCTCTTTTCAGTATTATATATATATACACACACATACACACAGTATACGTATACAGACTCTGAGATATTTTCAAAATGTGGGCTCAGAAAGTGATTGGAAAGTTGATAGAAAAAATTACGGTAATATTTTGGGTGCTTGAATGATTTCCATAAATACATTTAATTTTAGAATCTCACACTGTTGCAGTCCGTGTTTATATGAATAGATTGCCATATCCAATAGCATATCACAAGTATCTTCAAGAACTGCAGTGCATACAGGTTTTTCAATACAATAAAAGAGTTCTACAGATGTTGTCTTCCTACCGTCTGGAAAATTTTTTAAAGTATTTTACAGCTGTAATGATGGATGCGCTCACATACTGGGTCTTATTCTTTTGTTCAGTGTTCTAGAAAAAACAATCCCACTCATCAACATAACCTGTGTGGTCCACAGATGAGACGAAGAATATATAAACAGATGGGGCACATCTGTTAATCATAAACATTTCTTCATTAGTGTCATCATCAGATTTATTTATGTTATGCTATTATGAAACACTCTGACAGGGATTATATTTAATCTAAACTAAAAAAAATCAAAACCTTGGCCATTTTTCACAGGTATGGATCAATATGACATGCAATACATATAAACATTATTTTCTATGGTCAGGATGGCACCATGATACTAACGATGTAATACTGGTCACACCCAAATTCTTCTATCAAAGCATAAGTGCATAACGCCTATTCACCTACCTTCCAAATACAAGAAGACGGTATAGTAGAGTGGAATTACTTAGAGGCGAAATAAAAGTAAATAAACAGAGTTATATTATTACCAGCTATGCCATTTTTCCTTGTGATCCAGGAGAATCCTACACTTCCAACTCCTCTTCTATAAAACAGATAAACCACCATGGGATACAACCTTGAAACTTTGTGCAGAATGCCTATTGTGGGCCTCAAAGCACTTCAGAACAAGTAGTAAAAATTATTGTAAATAGGTTGGGCATGGTGGCTCACTCTTCTAGTCCCAGCACTTTGGGAGGCCGAGGCAGGCGGATCGCTTGAGCCCATGAGTTTGAGACCAGCCTAGGCAACAGGGTGAGAACCTGCACAAAAAATTAGCCAGGCGTGATGGTGCATGCCTGTAGTCCCAGTTACCCAGGAGGCTGAGATGGGAGGATCATCTAAGCCCAGGTGGTCAAGGCTGCAGTGAGCTGAGATCATGCCACTGCACTCTAGCCTAGGTGACAGAGTGAGACTTTGTCTCAAAAAAATATTGTAAATGATTATATTCAAAAACACCAAAGTACCCCCAAACAAAGATGTGTTATTAATTTCTAAATATTGTCTCACTCTTGAGAGAGATTTGAATCACAGAAAAACCTAAAAATATGTTTTCTCTTCAATGTTCTGCGTGGATATCAGGATTATTTTGAGGACCTAAATGAGTTTACATGCAGACGTGGTCCGTGATGAAAGGTTTACGTGTCATCACAACCTCTAGAGAATGGCCTGAGAAAATGTTCGAGGGGGAGTGAGGGGTCCTAGGCAAGAGGGCAAGAAGGGCTCTGCAAAACCAGCATCTGCTGAAAACCCTCATCACTACTGGAAAGTGCTATGTACACATATAGATTAATAGAAACTACACTTGCAGGTGAAGGACACAGGTCTTATTTCATAAGCTATTAATAAAATAAACGTTTGCCCACAAAATGCCTACCCAACCAGGGAAAATAAATTATTGAACAGTAAAATTATTCTAACATCACAAAGATTCACTAACCAAATGGTGTCCTGATTCCAGGACAAAGTAAGTTTCAGTAAAAAGCTCAAAGTCACAACAGTTCTATCTGTGTCATCTTCTTGACAGTGCAGCGTAGAAAGCTGCAGTGCAATAAATGGTCACCGAAGACAAGAGGGTCAGAGAAGACTGAGCAAGATAAAAAGAAAGGCATTAAGGGACTGACTGTGAAAACAACTACCAACACTATCATTCAAATCTAATGAGAAAAAATTCAGAGATCAATACATGGAAAATTAAACATCAGGGTCAAATTGAGGCAACTGAATACAGGAACCAGTTATACGTTATGTCTGCCTTCTTTCTTTCCTGATTTGGAATGTGTGTTGTATTTTGCTTCACACTAGTAATTTCCAACCCTGGGTGTACACTGGAATCTCTTGGAGAGTCTTTAATAAAACATGGCATGCTGGGCCCCAGTCTAGACCAATTAAGTAAGAATCTGGAAACAGGTAAGACATTTGTGAAAAAAAACCAAACCAAACCAAAACAAAACCCTTCCAAGTTGTTCTATAGTAGAGTCAGGGCTGAGAACTTTGCATTTAGACCCTTTTTTTTTTTTTTTTGAGATGGAGTCTCGCTCTGCCGCCCAGGCTGGAGTGCAGTGGCCTGATCTCAGCTCACTGCAAGCTCCGACTCCCGGGTTCACGCCATTCTCCTGCCTCAGCCTCCCAAGTAGCTGGGACTACAGGCGCCCGCCATGTCGCCCGGCTAGTTTTTTGTATTTTTAGTAGAGACGGGGTTTCGCCATGTCAGCCAGGATGGTCTCGATCTCCTGACCTCGTGATCCGCCCGTCTCGGCCTCCCAAAGTGCTGGGATTACAGGCTTGAGCCACCACGCCCGGCTAGACCCTTTTTTTTTTTTAACCCCAAAATTGTAAGTAGCTTTCTCCATATCACATGACAAATTATCTTTAAAACAAAGTTCCTAGATGGGTAGGAAGTAGCAAAAGATTTCCAACCCAAATAAGTGCTCAAGTTTAAGCAGGAGTACACCAAGTCCAGGACATTTGCAAAAATAAAAAGAGCAAATCATGTCCTCACAAACCTGTAAATTCTTGGGAATATGTAAGATGACTCTGTTGAGGAAAGAGCTTAGACTTAATATAGTATTTATATTACATTCTCTAGACTTAATATAGTATTTATATTGTATTCTCTCAAGTAATATTGTCATAAATATTATGAGCAAAACATATTTTTCCACAAATATTTAAGATTTCTAGAGATAAAGCAAAGGAACAAATAGTTTCATTTTTATAAGGTGCTTAATACTTTGTGGAAAATGTCAATAGAACATGTTTGTCTCATCAGTTACCACAGATGGCCAATCTTGATTGTGTTTAATACCAACAGCCATTATCTAAGAAAACAATTCTGAATTCTAACATCAAGACTTTAAAACAACTGGGAAGTGGGTTAAAAAGAGAAAAAAAAATTGAATACTGAAGACAGTTTTCACAAGCTGCAAAAAGTTCTTAAGTTAACAGTTACAAAACTTGTACAAAGAAGAAAGTAAAGATGAACTTGGAATATACAATGTAATCCTCTGTATACACTTCCTGGCCAGCAATGTCTCTAAAAGGGACAGTAGGATATGAAAAAAGAGAGTGACACTGGGCAGAGGGGTGGAGCATCCTAACAGAAAACAACAAGAAGTCCTCCAGAATGCATTTCCCATCTGACAATCCACTGCTGATTAATCTTGGGACAGTACATTCAAATATCTCCCATTTTCCCCAGAAACAGAGGAATAAAAATACTACTGGGCTGCACACAGTGGCTCACACCTGTAATCCCAGCACTTTAGGAGGCCAAGGTAGGAGGATCACTTGAGGCTAGGAGTTTGAGACCAGACTGGGCAACAAGGGAGAATCCATCCCTATAAAAATGACAAAATAATTACTCAAGCATGGTGGCATGTGCCTGTAGTACCAACTACTTGGGATGCTGAGGGAGGAGGATCACTTGATCCCAGGAGGTTGAGTGAGCCGTGATGTTACCACTCTACTGCAGCCTGGGCAACAGAGAGAGACCCTATCTCTAAGACAAATAAAAACCAAGCAAACAACTACTGATTTACATTGCGGTAATTAAAAGGAATAAAGGATTTAAAAATTGTACACAGAGTGTCACACAAACTCACCCATCACAATCATAATTACACTGCGAGGCATGACAGGAGGTGGAGACACGGCACGTGCAGAGACAAGGCCAGCACGCATAATGGAGTGGAAGCCAGTGTGGAACACAACCACATACACAGAAGGGTTAAAACCCAAAGGACAGTTCAACTCAGTAGCAAACTAAAAATAAATAGATAATACGTTTTTAAAAAAAGACACCCACACAAAACAAAACAAGGAAGGATAAGGACAAAAAATCAACACCACTCAAGATGAAAAATGAGCAGCCTCCAGATTAATGCTTAAAAGGAAGAAACAAGAATGCAATTGGAGCATACTCAGGTGGGGGAAACCTCAAACCTAGAGCTTAAAGAAGTGGGTGGCGTTCTGGTTAGAAGGGACAGGTAATTTAATCCCTCTCATTCTGTCAGGATTCTTGAGAGCATGGATCTATCCATGCACCCCTCTGCCATGCAAAACACATATGGTGGAATTTGAATAAATATAAAACAAGTCACACAACTGATGATTACACCAAAACATTTAATTAAAAACTCAAAATAAAATACGTATTATTAATTTCTAAGTTTAAGCTTACAGTTTGGAAATTCAAATGACAAAAAGGCCTATGAAGTATGGTGTGGTGTGGTGTGTGTGTGTGTGTGTGTGAGAGAGAGAGAGACTCTTTAGATTTTTCTCAAGAGGAGGACTTAGGAGAAGAGTGCTCTACTTTGTAATTTAATAAACTGCCATATAAGTCATTTGACAATCAGATCTTCCAAGCAAGATAATTAAGCATAAGCAAAAGGGAAAAAAAAGAAATTCACAAAAGGTGTGTAAACAAAAATAATTAGCTTTTATAGATTACTAAGTAATCTGGCTACTTATTAACAAAGAGGGAAACTCTTATACTAGGATCTGAGTCTGTTTCTCTGGGTTCCTCCTCCAGGGTGAATGTATTCTTCTTCCTGCTGGACTCTCATCAACAGGTAAAAATGAGTTACTGTACCTGTAACCAGAGCCTGTCTCCTGCCACGGTCCTGCCGATGGCACTGCACTGGAAGGTAGCAAATTGGCCGGCGTTAACTTCCACATTCTGAATCCGCAGGAAGTGAGGAGTCCTGGCTACATAAAGAAAAAGAATGAAAGATATTAGAAGTGGAGATCTGTAACTCATGTATGTCTTCTTCAATCTACCTGCAATTTTTGGCCTTTCGATTTTGTTCACCTTGGGGGAAAAAAATGCTTTTGCTTATATGAGCTGTAAATATTTAACATAATTTTTAAAAATATCATAAAAAGTTTTGGTATGTTGTATAAAAGAATAACAGAAAGCCAAGAATTCTGGAATAGAATGAAACAGAAAGAAGATATTTTATTGTTCCTGCTGTGCAAATTATCATAGCTCAGCAGTCTTCTTGTAATAACAGATCTGTATTAATAAAGATTAAACTGAAACCTAATTGATGTTTTGAACAAAAACATATTAGATATTTATACCAACAACATGAAAAGAACAGTAAGAAGTTAAATGATGTTATCAAGGAAGCTTTTCAAGCCAAGTACACAGTTGTACATAATATATATTTTAATACAACTAACTGGTATGCAGCATTACTTATGCAATATTTTTCAGCTGCCAAAAATACTATTTCTTTAGACATGCTCTGTGAAATGATGCTGAGACTGCCATAGCATGGCAATGTTTGCCGATTCTTATTTCCAATTCAAGAACTAAGAAGGATTCCAAATAGTGAACACCATTGTCTAGTAATGTACATTGTCCATATGGAACAGCTGTCTAAATAAAGGATTATTCCTACTTGGTATGAGAAGCAATTCCTGCATCACAGTGAAAACAGGTGTCCAGGAACTAGAATGATAAGTCAGGACTTAAATTTTATGAAAATTCTACTTTTAGGAAAACATTCCTTTATTATAACAATGATAGAGTGAAAGAGTAACAAAGCGGGAAGGGTGGGCACAGAAAAGGAAGCAAAGAGTATGATCACACTTTCTGGGAGAGACAGATAAATCTGGATAATAACTAGAATACATCTGTTATGCCTTGCCAGCTTTTTCCCACTGCCAGTGTGTCTTCAGCCATGTCTAGGCAGCTTCAAAAAAGGGTGCCCCACTACTGGGTAGCAAAAGATTACAAACTAGGGCTCGTATTAGCCTGGGTAGAACGTAATTAGGAATGGAAGTTGAGTTACTATCAAAGAACAAAGAATAACTTAATTTAATGTCAAAAACACACAGGAATGCGCCATTATTAATTTGGAGGCCACTAATAATTGAGACAAAATATTCATGATACTCAGCATACAAAATATTCTAAATAACTTCCAATAAAGCAATATAACCATGGACCGTTGTTTCTTAATACTAATATATTAACATATAACTCTATGATCTCTGCTTTTCACTGACTTAATCAAATTACTCCTTGCTCAAGAGTAACATAATTCTGTGTTTTTAAAAGATCTCTGTAAAAAGTCCCTAAATGAATTTCTCTTTTAGTCTTTGTTCCTGAAATACTCAAAGACCCATTGTTTTTAGAAAATGGAACAAGGTAACCTTTATTGGGTACTTATGCACCAGAAACTTTTCCACTGAGTACTCACAAATGTTCTGTGAGGGAGATATTTTCTCCATTTCCAAGAGGGGGAACACTTGTGGGTACTTGGCTAGTAAGTGTCAGAAGAACAAACTCCAGTATATCCAGTTCCAAACCCCAGGCTCGGTTTACGAAGCCACAGTGCCTCTCCCCAGACTTCCCGCCATCTTTGCCTTTCCTTATCTCTTCATCCCACTTGCAGTGGCTCCCCTGTCTGCCTGCTGGAATTTTCACGGTGTTTCTCAAACGCTGTTCCTTCCATGAAGCTTCTGCAGATTCGCTCACCTTGTGGTTAGGCCTTCTAATATCACAACAGCCACAGCACTTGATGCAACAGAACTTGATGGTATTGCCACGCACTCAGCAAATATTCATTATCATCACTGAATTCATATTACTTAAAATTATTAAAACCATCCACCTATCCTTAAAGAGTGTTCATTTTAGATTTCAATTTCCGTAGAATTCTACTCTCTCACTCTCATCTGACACTAATTAAATTTTTACCATATAAAAAACTTTATAAACATTATAATTTTAGGTTTACTTACACCGCAAGTCCCCAACATGAATAGAGTTCACTAAAAATTTTAACATTTGACTCAATTGATAGGAATATACTAGAAGCCAAAAGCTGTTTTCTTGTCAAGGAAATTTAAACAAATTTCTTCTAATAAATCTATTTTAGTACATGTGTCCTTAACTGGAAACATTAAAAAAAAATTCCCACCCCGTCTCTATTAAAAAATACAAAAAGGTAGCCGGGTGAGGTGGCTGGCGCCTGTAGTCCCAGCTACTCGGGAGGCTGAGGCAGGAGAATGGCGTAAACCCGGGAGGCGGAGCTTGCAGTGAGCTGAGATCAGGCCACTGCACTCCAGCCCGGGCGACAGAGCGAGACTCCGTCTCAAAAAAAAAAAAAAAAAATTCCCCCATGAAATAATTCTAAGCATACTCCCAAAGCCGTGCAAGCTGAAACTGGATGACTTGATATAACTTCAAATGATGAATCACCATCACCATGTGGGCCACTCAGAAAGCCCACTGGAATCCCTGCCTCTTCCACATTCTGCTCCGGGAAGTCACCGTGGCTGTGACACTACCGTCATCACTGAAGACGCTTCAAACCCAACATCCAGAAATCTCAACGGGCTGCCCTCTGGACTCAGACTCTGAGTTTATAGTTTGTTCCAAGCAGTATTCTTTGCTTTCTTTTTGTTTCCTTGTTCTAATCTAAATTCACTCTCTTTTATAGATCTCTTACCTTGCAATATTTAACACAAATGTCTCTGCACAGCAATCAACCTACTTTCTTTCTTTGAAGGAACTTCTACATGGGGAAATACAGGGACCCATTCACACCCCAAGAGCTGGTATGAAGATAATTTTAAAGTGAAAACATTTGAGCAAAAGAAGATGTAGAAAGAAATCTTATCTGAGCTTCAAGTATTTGACTAAAACACAGCTTTCCCAGAAAAAAATAGTTGCCATTAACTCCCCTGTAAGGGAGGTGCCTCATTCAGCTGCCAGGTAGACAAACTGCCCGTTGCCATCCCCATGAAAAAGCCCAATAGAACTTTCTACATTTTCCCACTGAAGCCCTAAAACCACCTCCTAATCTTTTGTTAAATTTGGAATATAAATCTTTATCTCTGGGTATTTAGTGAGTTTTCTGTTGCTGGGAACTCTGGCCTGCAAATGAGAAAATAAACTTTGCCTTTTCTGCATTTAATCTGTCTCTTTCAGTTAATTTGCAGGTCCCCAACCACTGGACCCAAATCAGAAAAGGAAAAGTTCTCCTTCCAATAATATCTAAGGACAATGCTTTGAAGCCTTCATTCCACATGTTGACCAACTCCCACCTTCCATCTCCCTGTGGGGTGTTAAAGGCTGAAGTTATCTGGAACACTCAGAACAGTAGGTTCTCTCCCTGGTGCTGGTCTCTCCAGTGGATTTCCCAGACACCTAATTGTGCTCTCCTCCAGCTACAGGTTACTACAGCAAGCTAGGTCTCTAACACAAGGTGCCTGGGTGTGTAGCCATTTCTCATGCTAACTTGGGTTAAAGGGATATTGCACTCGCGGCCACTATTCTGTTTACCCCGCTCAGTTAAGCTGGTCAGTTCCGAGCCTGTGCTGAAGGGTTGTTAAATATTTTCAGTATGACTCCTGGTGTATCGCAGCAGAATTAGGCTACTAAAAGGTAGTGCTATTGGCACCTAGAAAGCAGAGGCTAGGGACACTGCTAAACATCCTAAAATGTGCAGGATAGCCCCCACCACAAACAATTAGCAGGTGCCAATATCTCAACAGCACCAAGGTTGAGAAACCCTAATATATATCATACATAAACAAGTTTACTGAAACAGCCCCCATTATTGAACACTGACGTTTGCTTCCATTACATATAATACTAAGATAAAAGTTTTCATAATTAAAACCTTTACTTTTTCATAAGTTAAACTATTAGAAATTACTAATAAAAAAAATAACATGTATTGTTGCCAGTTCTGAAATGGTGGCATAGAAGCAAGTTGGCTTCACTCACTCCCACAAAAAATAAATAAATAAATACATACATATATACATACATAAATACATAAACAAACAAACAGCACAGAGATTATCACCAGCAATACCCGAGAACTCAAATATGAGGATGAGACTATTCCAGGAGTCAGAGACATGAAAAATTTCTGAGCAGAGGGAAGAAAACCAAACTTCAGTATCTGTGAAACCCCAATCCCCAATCTGCCCAGCAGAAAGTATCCGGAAACTTTCCTCTGACTCATAATTTCTACATTGGAAAAAATGAGGTCAAAGTGGGTAAACAATTTCCCCACTATTTTGGATTGCCTGGCAGGAAATCTGTCCCTTCCCCAACTCAAAGGAAGCATCGAAAGTGCCTGAAGGGATAAATATCCCTAAGGACAGAGACAAAGGTAGGGGGCGGCAGGACTGCTGCCCCAGCATTAGAGACTTTCTCTGTAACTTGGCCAAAGGGATGCCAAATCAGAGTGGCTGTTAAGCAGCATCTCACTGTAGGAGAATGTTCGTCCTTTCTGCACAAACCCTTAACCAGCCTTCCCACACTACCAGTATATCCCTTCTGGGACCTTGCAAATTCAGGGAAAGTAGCACTCTCATTGCTTCCTATAACTGAGGCAAACCTTGGCTTAAGGTGTCACCTAGTGCCAAAAATTAGGCAGTAACCTAGCAGAGGAAAAAAAAAGGAAATCAACAGGTAAATTACAAAGAAGCTCTAAGCAAACATGTCCAATAAAAACCAAAACAAGCCAGACTGGGAAGACTGGAATAACCAACCCTTTAGTGCAAAGACATAGACATACATCCACAAGAAACAAAAACAAATGAGGAACCACAGCCTCTACAAATGGACAAAGCAAGGAACCTGTGACTGATTTGAACAAGATGGTGATACCTGAACTTTATAACCAAAAACTCAAAATAGCCATTTTAAGGAAATTCACTGATCTCTAAGAAGCCACAGAAAAGCAATTCAGAAACTTATCAGAGAAAGTTTAAAAAAATTAACAAATTTAAAAAAAAAACAGAAATCTTGAAACTAAGAAATACATTTGCTGAATTAAAAAATTCATTAGGGGCCGGGCGCAGTGGCTAACGCCTGTAATCACAGCACTATGAGAGGCCAAGGAGGACAGATCACGAGCCCAGGAGATGGGGACCATCCTGGCTAACACTGTGAAACCCCGTCTCTACTAAAAATACAAAACATTAGCCGGGTGTGGTGGCGGCGCCTGTAGTCCCAGCTACTCGGGAGGCTGAGGCAGGAGAATGACGTGAATCCGGGAGGCGGAGCTTGCAGTGAGCCGCGATGGTGTCACTGCATTCCAGCTTGGGCGACAGAATGAGACCCTGTCTCAAAAAAAAAAAAAAAAATTTCATTAGAGGCTCTTAACAACCAAATGGGTCAAGCAAAGGAAACAATCAGTGAATGTGAAGACAGCTATTTGAAAATTTACAGTCAGAGGGGTAAAAAGAAAAAAAATGAAAAGGAACAAAGATTGTCTACAAAATACTGAAAAATACCTTAAAATATCAAATTTAAGAATTATTGGTGCTCAAGAGGTAGCTGAGCAACAGCAAGGGGCAAAAAACTTATTCAAAAAAAAAAAAAAAAATTACAGAAAACTTTCCAAAACATGAAAGAGATAAATATCCAGGGACAGAAAGGTCAGAGAACACCAAACAGATTCAACTCAAATAAGACTACCCCAAAAGTTATAATGATTAGACTCTCAAAGGTCAAAGACAAAGAGAGCATCCTAAAAGTAGCAAGAGAAAAGCAGCAAATAACATATAAAGGAACCAGGGTTCATATGGCAACAGACCTAAGTGAAAACACGAATGTTTAAGAAGACAATTTCAAAGTGTGGAAATTTTTTTTAAATTGCCATCCAAGAATACTGTAGCCACTGAAGCTATCCATAGAAAAATAAAGGTCAGATAAAGTCTTACCCAGACAAACAAAAGTTGAGAAAATTCATCACTATTAGATCTATCTTACAATAAATGCTAAAGGTAATTCTTCAATACGAAAGGAAAAAAAAAAAACACTAATGCGCAACAAGAAAACATGTAAAAGTATATAAAACCCACGGATAATATTAAATATACAGACAAATCCAGAATATTCTAACACTATATATAGCTGTGGTGTGCAATCCACTTGTAACTATTATGAAGCCCAAAAGACAAACCTTTCAAAAACAGTAATAGTTATGGCAACCTGTTAAGAGACAGGCAATATAAAAATAGGCAAATTGAAACCACATAAATCCAAAATGTGAGGGGATGGAGTTAAAGCATAAAAGCATTTTTTTCCATTTTTCTGTACTTTTGTCATCGAAGATAAGTTGTCATCTCTTTAAAATGACTTATATCTATATATTTTATAAGCCTAATTGTAACAATGCAAAACCTTTAATAGATTCATTAAATACAAAAAACAACAAATTAAAACATGTGACCAGAGAAAATCACTTAACTACAGTATTCAGAAAGGTAGAAAGAAAGAGAAGAGCTACAAAACAACCAGAAATTAAGCAACAAAATGGCAGTAGTAAGTCTTTACTTAATAATGACATTGAATGTAAATGAACCAAATTATCCAACTAAAAGGCATAGAAAGGCTGAACATACAAAGAACCAAGACACAAATTCTTCCTACAAGAAATCCACCTCAACTATAAAGGCACACACATAGGTAAGACAAAGTGAAGTGGGCGGAAAAAGATATTCCATCTAACTGGAAAACAAAAACGAGGAGGATTATCTATGTTTATTTCAGATAAAATAGAGAGCAAATCAAAGACTGTAAAAACAAAAAAGATAATTAGATAATGATAAAGGGATTGTTAAGAGGATAAAACAATTATAAATAATATACACCCAACACCAGAGCTCCCAAGTATATAAAGCAAACATTAATAGATCTAAAGAGAGAGATAGACTCTAATACAGTCATAGTAGGGAACATCAACAGACCAATCATTCGCACAGAAAGTCAACAGAGAAGCATTAAACTACACACTATGCCAAATAACTAACGTCTACGGAACATTTCACCCAAATGCTATGGAATACACTTTCTTTTCATAGTACATAGAACATTCATTATCCAGAACAGAACATATCTTAGGCCAGAAAACAGGTCCCAACAAATTCAAAAGAGTGGAAATAATATGAAGTATCTTTTCTGACCTCAATGGAATAAAACTAGAAATCAATAACAAAAGGAACCTCAGAAAATACAAAAACACATGGAAATTTAAAAACATGCTAGTGAATAACCAATAAGAAATTAAGAAGAAAATCCCATAGGTTTAGGTATGTTGTATTTCTGTTATCATTTGTTTCAATAATTTTTAAAATGACAGTACTACCCAAAAATTACAAATTCAGTGGAATCTCTATCAAAATACTAATGCTATTCTTAACAGAAATAGAAAATATAATGCTACAATTTATATGGAACCAGAAAAGATTCCAAATAGCCAAAACAAGCCTGAGCAAAAATAAAAAAGCTGGAGGCATCATACTACCTGATTTCAAAATGTAGTATAAAGCTTTAGTAACCAAAACAGCATGGTACCAACATAAAAACAGACACACAGATCAATGCAACAGAACAGAGAACTCAGTAATAAATCTATGCATTTGTAGCCAACTTGTCTTTGACAAAGGTGCCAAGAGTGTACAACAAAGAAAGGACAGTCTCTTCAATAACTGCTGCTGGGAAAACAGGAGAACCATATGCAGAAAAAGGAAACTAGCCTCCTCTGTTTCAACATCTACAGAAGTCAAATCAAAATAGACCAAAGATTTAAATCTAGGACCCGCAACTACGAAACTACTAAAAGAAAACACTGGTGAAACACTCCAGAACATTGGTCTGGGCAAAGATTTTTTTGTGTACGACCTCAAGAGCAACCAAAACAAAAACAGACAAATGGGACTACATTAAGCTGAAAGGCTTCTACACAGCAAAGGAAACAATCAACAAAGTGAAGGGAGTCCACGGAATGGGAGAAAATATTTGCAAACTATCCATTTGACAGAGGACTAATAATCAGACTATATAAGAAGGTCAAATAAGCAAAAATACAAATAGTCCAATTTAAAACTGGACATTCAAGTAGATGTCTTTAGATTCACTGATTCTTTCCTCTGCTTGACCCATTCTGTTTTAAGAGCCTCTAATGAATTTTCCCGTAAGACATGAAAATTGCCAACATGTACATGAAAAAAAATGTTCAACCTCACTAATCATCTGAGAAATGCAAGTCAAAACAAAAATGAGCTATCACATTACTCCACTTACAATGGCTTTTATCAAAATGACAGGGAGTAACAGATACTGGTGAGCATGTGGAGAAAGGGGAACCCTTGGACAGTGTTGGTGGGAATATAAATTAGTATAGCCCCTACGAAAAATTGCATTGAGGTTTCTCAAAAAAACTAAAAATAGAACTACCACATTATCCAGCAATCCCACTACTTGGTATATATCCAAAAGAAAGGAAATCAATATATCAAAGAAAAATCTGCACTCCTATGTTTATTGCAGCACGATTCATAATTGCCAAAATATGGAGTCATCCTAAGTGTCCATCAATAAATAAGTAAATAAAGAAAATGTGATACACACACACACAAACACAGTATCTCATATTACATTATGGAATATTATTCAGCCACAAAAAAGCATGAAATCCTGTATTTGCAGCAACATGGATGGTACTGGAAGGCCTTATGTTAACTGAAATAAGCCAAGGACAGAAAAACAAGTACTGTGTATTCTCACTCTTATGTTGGAGCTAAAATAGTGGATTTCATGAAGCTAGAGAGTAGATTAATAGTTACCAAAGGCTGGGATGGGTAGGGGGTGTGGGGGTGCAGGATGAACAGAAGTGGATTCATGGGTACAAATATACATGTATTAGAAATAAAATCTAGTGCTTGAAGATCAACGGGGTGACCACAGTTTGCAAAATCTACTGTATATTTCAAAATATCTAGAAGATAACAATTCAAATTTTTCTAGCATAAAGAAAAGACTATAAATAAGGTGATGGATTCTCAATTACATTGCTTCAATTTTTACAAATTGTGTACATGTATTAAATTATCACATGTACCCCCAAATATACACTTATATATCAATAATATATATATATATATATTTTTTTTTTTTTGAGATGGAGTCTCAGTTTGTTGCCCAGGCTAGAATGTAGTGGTGCGCGATGTCGGCTCACTGCAAGCTCCACCTCCCGGGTTCATAAAATTCTCCTGCCTCAGCCTACAGAGTAGCTGGGACTACAGGCGCCCGCAACCATGCCTGGCTAATTTTTCTTTGTATTTTTAGTAGAGACAGGGTTTCACCGTGTTAGCCAGGATGGTCTGGATTTCCTGAGCTCGTGATCTGCCCGCCTCAGCCTCCCAAAGTGCTGGGATTATAGGCGTGAACCACTGCGCCTGGCCAAAATAATTTTTACAACACACATTTTAAAAGGCATTTGACACAAACTGTCAAACTGCTTTCCATAAAAGCTTGTAACAATTCACATTTTTACCATCAGGGTATGAAAGATCTTTTTCACCACCTTTTCAAAAGTACTATTACCTTGTTATTCACTGCAGCATAGATGTGCCTAGAGTACATGATGTTAAGTGATAAAAGCCAGGCACAGAAGGACAAATACCACATTCTCATTCATGTAAGAGAGAACAAACAGTTGACCTCAGAAGTCGACAGAATAGTGGTTACTGGGGACAGATATCAGTATTAATAAAGTTACAGTGTTTTACAGTACTGTAGGGTGACTATAACTAACAATAATTTATTGTATAGTTGCAAATACCTGTTAATAGAAGACAGGACATGGAATATTAACAGCACAAAAAAAATGATAAATGTTTGAGGTGATAAGCTAATTATCCCTGAGTTGATCATTATGCACTGTATACATGTTTCAAAATGTCACTCAATACCTCATATATATGTACAATTATGTGCCAATTTACTTTTTTGGTCTTATTTTTTAAAATAAAATAACATTTTTTAAGAAAAGGAAAGGACTCAGCTCTTTTCCCCTCTGTCTGCCATGTGAGGACACAACAAAAAAGATGGAAAGTCCGCAACCCAGAAGAGGGTCCTCACCATAACCCGACCGTGTTGGCACTCTGATCTCAGACTTCCAGGCTCCAGAACTGTGAGAAGTATATTTCTGCTGTTTATTTTAAAAAATACAATAAGTACTAACTTCTGTAATCTTTCTTGAGAAAGTTATAAAATGCATACCCTCTGCTCTATCAGCAAACGTAACAGTAAAAAATAATGCGAATATGAGAACTGTCACTGGTTCCGCTAAAGGTGTGTTCACCCATGGTATGCCCAGTTTTGGAATATCACTGTCTTTTTAATTTTTGTATTTTAATGGATTTAAGGGGTCCATGAGCAGTTTTGCTCCTTGGATATACTGCATAGCAATGAAGTCTGGATTTTTAATGTACCCATCACCTGAATCGTGTACACTGTTCACAATAGGCAATTTCTCATCACTCACCCCCTTCCCCCTCCCACCTTTCAGGGTCTCCAATGTCTATTATTCTTCTATGTCCATATGTACACATTGTTTAGCTCCACTTGTAAGTGAAAACGTGTAGTTTTTGTTTTTCTAAGTTATTTCACTTAAGATAATGACTGTGAGACCAGTTTCCTCCAAGAACATGAAAGTCAAACTTTCTACTAATGGTGTAAATTTTTTCAGTAAATATTAAAGGCTTATATAATCTTCAAAGCTTTTAAGATGCCTAGATTCCCCTGGTTTAATGCTATAAATCCTAGAACCATGTTCAGGTGGCTAGCAGCTTAAGGCTCTAATACTTCCTTCAGTCCTTTACTATCTCTGAATATATGCAAAAGTTCTTAAACCTAAATATTCACAAAATTTGTTTATTTGTAAAATAGAGATTTTTTTAAAGTACCTATTTCGCAGTTTTCATATAAAGAACAAACAAGATGATGAAGCCAAGACATTCTCTGTGCCTCGTACTTAGCCCTCAAAAATGTTCCTTACTATTTAGAATAACTGATCTATCACTGGAATCTGGAAAAGAACCCAAGAAAAAGAGTTTGACAGCCAGAAAACGTTAGATCCCATGCTGAGCTGTATGCTCTGAACCTTGCGATACTACTTTAATTGTAACATCAGGTGTATACCACCTTTAGAATAGAAATTTCAATCTATCTCATATTCAGAAAGAAACATTCTCTCTCCCTCCAAACTTATAGGCCCATTTGTCTCCTGGATACCCTTTCAAAATGCTATGCCAGCTTTCTTCTAAAACCTGTAGGAGATTTAAAAACTAAATATCTTCCATGAATAACAAACAGGTTCTTAGTACAATTCTCCAGTCCTCCCATCGCTTCCATATTCTGTTGCTTCTTACTAAGAAGGAACAGAGGTTTTCAGGTATTAATTGATCTCAAATAAGCCTTTGATCCCAAAGCCAATAATTATCATTGACCAAGATATAAATCGTTCCGTAGATGTTTCATTATTATTGATTCTTTAAAGTCAGCATAAAAATACTAGCAACAAAATCAGAGAAGAGTAATTTGTGAGATCAAAGTGCAAACTGAAGTGGAACAAGAGGACTATGTCCTAACCCCCTTTTGCTTTAACTTGCTTTTTAATATAATGACACAGGTTGAAATGTACGGGATGCATGCCCAACCACCAGAATAAACAGAGTTAATATTTTTGTCTCTATCTGTGTAACATATCATCACAAACAAGGAAGCAAATTGCTGCCAAAAAGAACAGCCTGGTACTGCTTACTCTAACACTGAGAACCAATGTATTTTGCAAACATTTTTTGAATTTAACAGTGGACATACAACTAACTTTCCCCATCTAGGATATCAATCATTTTAGCTATTAGAGGTTTACCATTAGCAGCTAATTAATTCTAGCAAGTCTATCACAATGTAGTGCCTAATAACAATAATAATAATAGCTAACATTAATTAAATTCTTAGAATGTGGTAAGCGTTGTGATAAATTCTTTATGTACATTAACTAATGCAGTCCCTATATTTACTCAGTGAGAAAAACATTATTATTATCTTCATTATATGAATGAAATTATAGGTCAAAAAAAGTCAAGTAATTCTTGTGATAGAAGCAGAAAATTTTTCTCTTAACATGTTTCAGGTCAAAGTCAGTTTTGTTTTCCTTGGAAGGTAAGAACAGGCTTCAGTGGAATCACTTTTCAAGTGGAAAAACAGATTCAACATTCTTATCAGAGAAAACTAAGGTAGCCACTACATATAAATAACTTTTAGAAGTCAACTGTATCTTAAGAAGAATGATATTACTTTGGAGGAAAGTCCAAATTGTGTTCCCACATGTTTAAAATGAAAGGTTAATTCTGAATCCCACACACCTCTCAACCAAAGCACATGCATCTGTCTTTATTCAGCAGAACATAATTCCGAAAACAATTCTAATTTGTGCTCTGTCATTGTTATTATTTCAATCACACTATTTAATAAATCTTCATTAAAAATCTAAATTTGGGAGTGGTAAGCAATGTGAGACTACACAAATTAATAAGGAAAATACTATTTTTAAAAATAGGAATAACTTTTAATTTAGGAGGCCATATTATAAACTTTAATATTTAAAGAAATTGCTGACTTATTTCCTGTTGTCCAAGTAATAATACAGGACAGTCTTGGATTTTGTATTCAATTTATCCATTATACAGCACATGTAAGTTTAGAAGGGCTTTATCTCTTTTTCACTGTATTATTTTGTTTTTACATTGGCATCATAATAATAGGGCATGATTCTGTATAATTTTAAGATTTCAGAATTCAAGGCATCATATATCCCACTAACTTTGTATAATGTTTCATTGCTACATGGCAACATATAAAAAAAGATTATACACCATGCCCTAGTGAGATGTGTTCCAGGACTGCTAGGTTGTTTTAACATCCCAAAATTAATCAATATAATATGCCAGAATATAGGATAGAAACTATGTAATAATCTGATAGAGAAAAAGGATTTGCTAAAACCCAGCAGCATTTCTTGATAAAAACATTCAACAACCTAGAACGAAAAAGGAACTTTCTTCCTAAAAACAAGCACTTACAAAACACCACAGCCAACATCATGCTGAAAGACTGAAAGCTTTCCTCCTAAGATGAGGAACAAGACAAGCACTTCTGTTATTTTCGCTTCTATTCAACATTGTACTGGAGGTTTTAGCCATGGCAAACTAGCAAGAAAAGTAGTAAAATTCACCTAGGCTGGAAAAATAGGAATCTGGATACCCTACTTGAAGACAACACAATTTTGTATAAAGAAAATCCTATGGATCCATCAAAAAACCAATTAGAGCTAATAAGAAAGTTCATCAAGATCTCAGGATACAAGATCAATACACAAAATCAATTGCATTTCTACAAGCTAGAAATGAACAATCCAAAAATAAAATTAAGAAAGCAATTCTATTTAAAAAAACTTCAAAATAAAATACTTAGGAATAAATTTAACAAATGAAGAATAGAACTTATACTCTGAAAACTACAAACACTATTAAAGGAAATTTTAAAAGATTTCAATAAAAGGAAAGACATCCCACATTCACAGATCACAAATTCTGATGATCTTAAAATAGCAATAACCCTTCACCCAAACCAGTCTACAGATTCAACACAAGCCCTATCAATACTCCAGCTGAAACTTTTTGAATGAAATTGATAAGATGATTCTCAAATTCATTTGAAAGTACAAGGGATTGGCTCGGTGTGGTGGCTCACGCCTGTAATCCCAGCACTTTGGGAGGCCGAGGCGGGCGGATCAGGAGGTCAGGAGGTCAAGACCATTCTGGCTAACACAGCGAAACCCCGTCTCTACTAAAAGTACAAAAAAAAAAAAAAAAAATTGCCGGGCAAGGTGGTGGGTGCCTGGAGACGACAAGCAAATTAATGGTTGCCTAGGGCTAGGAGTGGTGGCCAGAGTAAGTCAGGAGAATAGAGTCTAGAGGCAGGGAACCTAAGGCGAAATCATGCTGACTTCCTAGAACTAAATCAAAAGGAAAATCTCAACTTTCCACACCCAAGTGACAAAAGGACCAGAAACTACTTCCTTTGCACACTGCCTCTCCCCACTTGTTCTGGGTGGCAGATGAAAAATTGAAAGTACCTCTGATTGGTCACCTCCCACAACTAATCAGGCTGGTCTTGGGCCAAGCTTTCATTTGCATAGGAGTATAACTTTCTAACTGCACTTCAGTCTCTGATTGGTCACTTTCTGCAACCAATCAGATGTTTGTAGAGGGTGTAACTTTGTATCTTCACTTCAGCCTCTGATTGGTCCCCTCCCACAACCAATCAGACTGATCATGGGCCACTACTTCACTTACATAGGGTGTACACCAGGTAACCAATGGGAAATCTCTAGAGGGTATTTTAAACCCCAGAAAATTCAGTCATGAGGATCTTGAGCCACTTGCTCGGAATGCTCCCATCCTGTGGAGAGTGCTTTCATTTTCAATAAATCTCTGCTTTTGTTGCTTCATTCTTTCCTTGCTTTGTTTGTGCGTTTTGTCCAAATCTTTGTTCAAGACACCAAGAACGTGGACAACCTCCACCAGTAACAAGACAAAATGAAGAATGACTATTAATGGGTACTGGGTCTTTTGGTGGATGTTGAAGATATTTTAAATCTGATTATGGTCATGGTTACATAACTCTGTGAATAAACTAAAAACTATTGTATTGTACACTTTAAATACGGATAAATTATGTGAGTGATATTTCAATAAATCTATTAAAATTACATATGGCTTTTAAGACATAAAAATACATTATCAGTACCACAAGGTAAGAAGAGAATGCCCATATATGCACAGCTCATAATGTACTTAAAAAAAAGGAGACAACATCAGGAAGCTATTATAATAAAACGCCTCATTTCTTACCAGGATTATTGAACCAAATTCCAAATATATTTTTAGTGTGCATACCAAATGCAAAAATTATCTGTTTATCAGAAGTGGTTGTACGCTAGAGAGCTGCTGATTCTGCACAGTCATCTCCACATTTCAGGCTGATCTTGCATCTTATTGTCACCACATTAAAATCAACTTTATGAGCAACTGTATACTTGTATCAGAATATCTAATATTAAAAAATGTTGTAATGCCTACTCATAAACCTATATGAATCCAAATAAGAGCCTTTACAGTGACGCAAATGAGATTCAGCAATTTTGCAGCCATTTGGAAAGCATAGTTTTAGATATAAAATATTAATGCTACTTTAGGATTTTCATTTTAATGAACATCAAAATTTCAAAATAATTCATTATTATGAAATCCTGATAAGAAATCTCATAAAATATTACTTGTAAAGCTTTCCATTTTAAGAACAAACTATTGCCTTCTTTAAAATCTTTATTTGCATGTTTTCCCCATTAACTTAGAGATTCAGGAAAAAATAGCTAAGGAAGAGCTATCATCAAAACCATTTAAGGCTTACAGTTCACAACGCTGTTGTACCATGCATCACCTTGGTACAGTGCCTGTTTTGCAATTCTGTGCCCTCACAGCAGTTCCCAAAGCCAGTTAGGTATTAGCACAGGTATTCTCCAAAGGAGAGAACATAAACACCATTTCTATAGCCATAGGAAGCTATCTCCTATGAGAAGAACAAAATTGCATGAGACACGCTTTAGGAAGGCACTGATAAGCATGAAGTCTTTAGGTCTTTGCTGCACACAATGACTAAAATCCAGTAAAATGGAAGGGGCTACACTTCAGGAGCTATTATGTTGGCTAGTGGCCCGATGTGGAAGGAGCCCAGGATATGTAATAGAAGGCCATGTGCAGCCTTGACTGCAGCCACCACACCTGCACCCAGTACACCTGCACCCAGTACACCTGCCTTGCCGTGAACTCTGCTCTAAGAAACAGGGAGGCAGACTATTTCATTAGAGTGCTCAGCACTTAGTAGGTATGCAATTACTGGCTCTTATTTTTTTAACCTCCTAGTAAGAAGTGAATCAGAGGCCATGAACTTTGTGCATATTAGAAGATCTCACGGCACTTTTCTAGCTGGAGGCTAGTACTCCAAGGATTTGGCTGAGTTCCAGCTCAGGTAATTGCATTCTGCTTCCTAAATTTACCCTGCTGTTTCAATTAGGTACAGCCTTGATGGTTTTCCTGGGGAAATGGGAGGGGACAGGGAATCTTCTTGAACTCCCCAGTTTTCCTGACAACAGAAGAAAAGACAAATGTAACATGACACAAAAGTAACATCTGCCTTTGTAAAGAACAAATCATTGCTTTATGTTGTCTTCAATGTTTGGCAAGCTTCAAAGCACCAAATAAAGGTATCAGAGAGAGCAAAACCCCTTTAGATGGAATTAAGACACCTGTGTTGTGATACCTTCATCAGGTAACAACCACACAGGCCTTCTCTATAAAGCTTACAAAGAGGGTCCTGGTGATCTATTCGAATCCATGCAATAAAAAGCTGAGCCACTCCTGCAAATGTTTCTATTTTTATTATTGTAGATATAACCACTCTTTCATAATTTTGGGTAGGGTTCACCAGGAAACACCCATGAAATGTATGAACTAGCCAGTTTCTCTTTCACGCCAGAGATCCTAAAAATAAAGCAGGATACCATCCCTCAGATGGCCAAAAATTTGAAGTCTGGTAACATCAATTTTGAACAAAGATAGAGGGAGAATAAAGCCACCATGCATTGCTGGCGGGATTCTAAAGTGGTTCAGACACTTTTCACAGCATTTTGGCAGCATCCAAAACAACTAAAAATGTGTCTGCACTACATCCCAGCAATTCAGCCTCGAAGAACACACTCCACTGAGGCTCTCAACACTGACCAGGAGGCACATCCATAATGCTCACTGCAGCAATATTTAATATAGAAAAACTGGGGGGAAGACACTAAATGTTCATAAAATACTAGAAAAATAGAATTAGTAAATCCATATGATAGAATACCACGGATTGACCTAAAAAATCTAACACTAAGTAAAAAATAAAAGTTGGAATACATAGAAATTTGTATGGTTGGAAACCATTCGTTAGCATTTATAAAAGGCAATCCTTACATTTTTGCTTTCATACACCCATGGGGATTATGAGAAAGAGCGTACACACACACACACACACATTTGCAGTGTTCAGTTGCTCGCCACTGTATGTTTCTCGGTAAAAGTTGAGGCCCAGCTCCCTTGACAGAGTGGGAAAAGCCAACAACTCCCGTGCCTAGTCACACCAATTGCCAGGCATGAATGAGTGCGTGATCTAGCTCGCTCACCCTGACTATGCCCCTCAGGGTTTTGCACCTAAAGCCAAAGATGCCAAGGCCCAGAATCAGTGCAGAATGTCTAGGACAAGGGTCATCTTCCAAGGGTAAGGTGCGCAGAGACACAGCGCCAGCTCCCCTTGTCCTCGCGGCTGGCTCCACTGCCATAGTGGTTGCTGTGGCTGCTTGCACAGCCTCACTTTGGGGGCCTGCTCATCATCTGAGTCTAGACTACCAGTGATATCAGGAATACCACTGCCCTCCAATTCTCTTTCAATAGGATGCCGTTTCTGCTTCAAGCAGCTACAGTCTGTTGCTGTGTGCAGACTAGAAACCATAACAGGTGCAACAACCAGCTCGCCATTGTGGTGGCCCCTGGGGGGCGGGGTTTGGGGAGAAATAGATCTAGCAATCTGCACTATTTTATTTAAGGAAAAAGGTTCACATACAAGTATGATAAACTGTTAGTTGTTCATAGCAGATATTTTTAAAATTACATGCTTCTCACCAATTGTACTTTTTTAAAGTACTAATTTTTAAAAGATGAAGAGCAGGCCATTTCTGGGATCCCCAGCTTTAGGTAAGTGTCTTATATTTGCCAGATCCCAGGCCTGTTTGCAGCTATATCATCTGAAATCATGTAATAAATACTAAGGAACTGTGGCAAAAACATACTGGACTTAGAAACAAAATGCAGATTCTCAATATTTAACCTTGTGCTACTACTGAAAAGGGAATTCCAAAGTCCATGGCAACAAATAAACAGGCTCTTTGCAAAGATGTCTGAGCGTGCCAAAGAATTCCTTGATTCCCCATTCCTGAACCAAATTTTAAAATACTTAGACTTATACAAACCATGGCATTTACATTAAGTACATGCTTTTGGATTTCTGGGCTGGCAAACCAACACATACAGGTCTGTCAGGGAACTGTCTTGGCAGGATGACCTCTTCACAGGTTTTCATCCCTTCTCTTCATTCATAATGTAAATATGCCCCCAATGATGTAACCAAATATTTACAAGTAAAGACAACTTACTACACGGATGTCCTAACACCTTCACCTCATCGATAGCGAGATAGCCTTGATGTCCAGAAGTTATCACTTCAAAAATCACCTGGAAAATTAAGAAAGATTTATATTATTTATTCATTTTGTCTAACTTTTATCAAGTATCTGCTATATATAAGACATATAATTTCATTTATTCTTTCACCAATTCATTCATGAATGTGCCTAACATCTGCTAGTCAATATTCCAGGGTCTAGACTCCAAAGATAGGCAAGACCCCACCCCAATCTTCAGGGAGGTCAATAGGTAGTGAGTGGGTTAGACACAAGCCCAACTTAGAAAACCCAACAGTGAAAGGATACTTCAGGGGGTTGTGGGGGACGGCACGTACACCGTAGGAAAAGCAAGGAAGCTCACAGGATAGTGAGCTGGCACACATGGCAACTTGTTGGTGAGTAAACTGCTTGAATGGGAGATGGGGACATGGAGATGGAAGAGGCTTTGGGGTTCCGTCTCCACGAGTTTCGGCAAATAGAAAGGATTCCCCACCCAAAGCCAGAGTCGAGCTTGTGAGAGATCCTGAACAGGAAACGAAGTCTAAAGAAGACTTTTAAGGTTGCACTGTATGTTAAACCCACTGCCATACACACATTAGGATTGTAGTTGTTTTCCATCCAGAGACAACCTTAAGATTTAGATTGCTTTAGGTGATCTAAACCTTTTCTGAAGGTTCTGAAAGTAACTCTCTGACCACACTGGACCATGTGGGGTAGTAAGTTGTACATAAGTGAAAAAAAAAAAAATACAGTAAGCGTAATGAAAGAAGAGTGCAGGGTACTAGAAGAAGATACACCCGGAGGACCTCCCATGAGGAGGTAGAATTTGCACCAATAGCTGCAGGATGAGAAGGAGCTAATAGTGTGAAGAGGACCAGGCTCAGTCCTGGGCACATGTGAAGGCCCTGAGGTGGTCGTGACCATGGCCTTCAAGGGGAGAACTGAGACCTACCGACACAAAGGTCAGCTGTGGCCGGGTTGCACAAGACTTCACTTTAGGACAGAGACACAAGGAAACACAGCCTATTACTAATGCAGTGCAGAGACTATGATAACTGAACATCAGACCGTAGAGCTATGAATCAAGAGGAAAACAATATAAAAATGTCCACAGTGGCAAAATCAAGAGGGCATTAGCTATTCTTTGATAATTGGAGAAGCAAGAGAAGGGGAAAAGGCCTACATGCCTGGAGGTTCTAAGAATGGTAGACTTTCTTGAGATGGTGGAGCCACTTCAGAGAAATTCAGGCAAAAAAGAAAGAACCAGGGCTGGGCATGGTGGCTCTGGCCTATAATCCTAGCACTTTGGGAGGCCGAGGCAGGCAGATCACCTGAGGTCAGGAGTTCGAGACTAGCCTGGCTAATATGGTGAAACCCCATCTCTACTAAAAATACAAAAATTAGGTGGACGTGGTGGCATACGCCTGTAATCCCAGCTACTCAGGAGGCTAACACAGGAGAATCGCTTGAACCCAGGAGGCGGAGGTTGCAGTGAGCCGACATTGTGCCATTGCACTCCAGCCTGGGCAACAAGAGCAAAACTCAGCCTCAAAAAAATAAAAAAAGAGAACGAACGAACGAGTAAAAGGGTTATCAATTTTCTTAATCTGATTAATTGATTACTAAGTGTCAGTTGTCAGGCTATCATTTAAAAGATCCACATGAATGTTATTTTGACCTCCATTTACACACAGAATGAAACTATCTCACCAGGGAACCATGACTCATGATGATAAGTCTTAAAACACAACCTAACCATTGCACTCTTGGAGATTCATCCCAGAGAAATGTAAACTTACATTCATATGAAAATCTGTGCACATCGTGTTTACAGGAGCTTTATTCATAATAGCCAAACAACAGAAACAGCCCAGATGTCTTTCAACTGGTAAATAATACACTGTGGTCCATCCACAGTATTAACTACTACTCGGCAATAAAAAGGAGCAAATTAATGATGCACCTAACAACTTGGGTGAACTTCCCCATAACTATGCAGAGTGAAAAACACCAATCCCCAAAGATCACGTACTCTGATTCCATTTATGGAACATTTTGTAATGTTAAGATTTTAGAAATGGAGGACAAATTAGCGGTTGTCAGGGGTAGGAATGGAGGAAGATGAGGCAGAAGGGAGATGGGTTTGCTTACAAAAGGACATCACCACCACTCCTTGTGCTGGTGGAATTGTTTAACGTCTTCACTGCGGTGGGAGATACACAAGCCTATTCAGGTAACAAAATTGTACAGAACTAATTGTATATATTTGTACAACTGTACAGTAGACAATTGTACTATAGTTTTGTAAAATGTTAGCAGTCTGGGAAATGGCGTAACATGTACTCAAGAGCATCTCTTTTTTTTCTTACTACTGCAAGTGACTCTACAATGGTTTCCATTAAAATTTCAATTTATAAAAGTAATTATAAGTTAACATTTACTAACCATATATGTTACATACACTAGGAAGATATCATTCCATTATCTCATTAGTTCATACAAAAAAATCAAGAATTTCATGTTTCAAAAAAATGAAAAACTTTAGATACAAAGTAATTGTCCATAAATGCAATGAGTCTATCACAGATGCAATCTTTAAACTCAATTTATCTGACTCCAAATATGATATTTTCACTTCTAAACATTGCTCAGACAAAAACTTTGATCCTAGGCCTGCATTATTTTGTGTACGCGATGGATGTGAACCTGGAGAAAGCAATGAGCAGAGCCCAGAGTAGAAAAGCTCAAGAGGCTTCCTAGAGTGCAGGGACAGAAGCCATCCCAGAAACTCTTGCTGGACTAGATGACACTGTGCCACAACACTATTACAATAACATATAACACAGGGGAGAGGCAAGGCACAGCAGAAAAACAGAAATGAAATAAAACTTCATCCTGTTCGTAAGTTTAATAAATTGTTTCCACTGCCAGTACAAGAGAAAGGAAGATATGCATGGATATTCCTGCAGTGGGACCCTGCTAATTTCTCTCTCTACTACTAAAGTCTATAAGAAGACAATTGGCAGTACAAAAGGTAAATGAATATTGAGAGCAAGTAAAGGAAAAAGCATTCCTGAGGCCCTCAAAACAGGTCCCCTGAATAACAGTCACATCCTGTCTCCCGGGAAACAGCTACCATTGGCACTGCAGGAACCTGCAAGCTGCTCTGATACAATGGCTACTGCAGGGACAGCCAAGGGGTGGCTGCTGCCACTACTACCAGCCACACAAGAGCACGGCTGCTGTGGTTAGAAAAATGTATTTTGAAAACCAAACGCAGAAATGTTCATCAGACCTTCCTTCATTCCACTTGCCATCCTCTCTTCCTTCTTCCCTCTTATTCATTCACACATTCATTCATTCAATTAACTCAAGGTGCTAATGAGTGCCACCCCTCTGCCAGGCACTGTGATAAGCACTTAGAATATATCATGGATAGAAGAGCGGAAGAAATGTTTCCTCATCAAAACTATCTTTCATATTGAAATTTTATTTTACTTTATTAACTACAATGGCTGAAGCTTCTAGTAAAAATGGAATTATCCTTATTCTTTGAAGGGAATGCATTACCTTTTAGAACACAGTGTACATGCGAGACATGCTCATGTGGATCGACTTTTAAGTTGATCTGTATGTATAAATTTAATCCATAATGTTTTGTTTAAACCTATACAGGGCCATACCCCTACCAAAGCACAGGACAGTGCAAAAAAAAAAGGCAGAGACGATCTGAGACCTGGAAGAGCCATCTAGACTTCTCCAGATCTGTTTTTTCATCCACCATGTCAAAGAATGGATGATTCTCAGAAGTTTTACACTAAGAAATTCTGAGTCTTTTAGTCCAAATATTTATAAAATATCCACCACATGCTTTGGAGGATCTAAGCAATGCAGACAGTTTTATAAAATGTAAGCTTTAGTTAAGGAAAAAACAAGAAACATGAATGATGAAAGAATAGAACAAGACAGCAATGGCCAAATGACAGATTCAAAAAACACAGCTCATAGCAATGGGATCCTTCCCTGCCACAGAATCATGCCTCTTCCTCCCCAGACAAGCCAGGAAACCTGTGACACAACTCATGAATTTCCCAGCAACTATCTGCCTTCATCCCCATGGACTAGAGGCAAAGACAGTCTCAGAAACACGCCAATGCGCCCCAGATTTCCCAGCAAGATGACTTGTAAGCAAGGCCAAAAGAATTAAAGACAAGCTTCTATTTGCAATTTTATTTGCTCCCCTCCATCTTCCAACTAGAATATCAACAGGCAAAGAAGAACAGCATCTGATTACAAATACGTTTTCTGCCCCCTCGGAGTTTAATAAGAAACTTTAAAAAGTAAACTTCTCAAACTTGGCAGGTTCAAGCACTGACTTAAAGCTAATTGCAGAGTCAAGAAGAGAAAAACATTCTTTGTTGATCCGTTTATGTGTGCATGCCTACCCATACATACATACAAAATTAATACATAATATATAAATAAAAGTTTCTTCTGTCATACATTTAAATTGTGTCACAAGTTTGAAGCAATAACTTCTATGTTTATTAAAATCATTTTCTAGTTCTTTCTTAGAAACTTGTTAAGGGACTTATGAGTACAAGTTTTATTAGCTGCTTCATCAAGTTTACAACATAGTATACAACTATTTCAATACATACTACAATTATAAAGTAGGTATGAGCTGTACTGGAGAGTTTCCTATTGTGAAATAAATATGACTAAACAAAGCTATCTGATTTAGACGCTATACAATAGTCTGAGAGTACCTATTTTAAACACCCAACCATTAAGAGATTTCCCTTTGTTTTTTTTCTAACAAACAAGAGGAGTAAAACACGCAGCTCAAGCCGAGTGCAGTGGCTCATGCCCGTAATCCCAGCAGTTTGGGAGGCCGAGGCGGGTGGATCACAAGGTCAAGGGACCGAGACCATCTGGCCAACATGGTGAAACTCTGTCTCTGCTAAAAACACAAAAATTAGCTGGGTGTGGTGGCGTACGCCTGTAGTCCCAGCTACTCGGGAGGCTGAAGCAAGAGAATCGCTTGAATCCAGAAGGCAGAGGTTGCAGTGAGCCAAGATCATGCCATTGCACTCCAGTCTGGCAGCAGAGCGAGACTCCATATCAAAACAAACAAACACACACATATGTAGCTCAAAAGATGAGGGTCATCTTAAACACGTTTCTTATAAACAGATTTTGGAATTCTTTTCAAGGTTCCATTGTTGTGAACTGGACATCCGGCAAATTTTCCATTATGTATACCTTTCTAGCCAGTGCCCTTATAAGGCGTCAAAAGCCAAAATAATCTTTTTCTCTTTTTGTCAAATAAGGAACTACTCTAATGAAAAGTACAGATATTGCTCTAGTGAAGTATACCAAGTGTGTGCAGAACCCAGTGGGAATCACAGGAATGTCTGAAAATGCCAGCATGCAGGTCGAAAAAGATTGAGGTCAGAGGAAACAGTAACATGAGAATACCAACAGTACCACTGGAAAAGGAAAAAAGAAACATGTAAGAAATTGATCTGGGAATGTGTCATGTTCAGTTTTATGAAACAGAACAAAATATATTGAAAATATTCTATATTAGGTTTGAATTTCTTATGGAACCACGTACCAAGTTTTTCTTCAAAAAGAATAATTTACTAATTTAAAAAAAAAAACTATTTATTTGTATACTTCCATGTCCCAGGTATCCTTTGCATATATTATCTAATTTTCCCCCGTCAATTATGTGAGGTAGGTCACATTAGCTCCCTTTCAGGGATAAGTAAGCCGACTTAGAAAGCTTAGGTGATTTTTCTGAGTTCACACAAGTAGTTACAGGGTTGGGTCTATTCCTAGATCTATTTTGCTTCCAAGTCGGGACTCTTTTCATGTTGCCAAACTGCCTAACTAACAAGTATGAGAGACTATATGTATATAGCATACATATACATACATATATATGTGTATATATACACACACACATCTCTTTTAATGTAGATACCCAGGTTCTAAAATTTTTACATCCAGATTTATAAGAAATATAGCAATTGGGAAGAGTGATATGGCACAGTTTTGACAACATCAAGTTTAATAAAAGAGTTGGCAAACTACAGGCCATGGCCAAATCTGTCCCACCACCTGTTTTTATATTGCTCACAAGCTAAAGATGGTTTTTATAGTTTTCATGGGTAGGAGAAAACAGAAAGAAGACTATTTTGTGATACATGAGAATTATATGAAATTCAGATTTCAATGTCCATGAATAAAGTTTTATTGGAATGAAGTCACGTTTATTCATTTACATGTTGGCTATGGCTGCTTTCATACAACAGCAACAGAGTTGAGTAGCTGCCACAGAGAGCGTTTGGCCTGTAAAGCCTGAAATATTTACTATCCAGCCTCCTGTTTTTAGAGAAAACTTTCCCGCTTGGCTCACCAATGCACCATCACTACTCTGGTTAACAAAAAAGCCCATGTCAAAAGTAATACTTCATCACAGCTAAATACAATGTACCTTGCGCTCCATGGGTGAGCCTCACATTCCAGCAATCAGAAGAAGACCCTGTCCCTGGCTTGCCTTGTTTTCAATTGTATTACATGTGTGGTTCTCTAAATACCCACTGAAGTTTGTAATATCATTATCAAATTTTTTAAATACATACTTGCAATATACCAAAACAAAGCCAGAAAAATTAATTACTTCATAGGCCTCAAAATATCAGAAAAATTAAAAATAAAATAAATAAAATAAAACCTAACTCATTTAGAAGTCAAAAATCTTCTATAAAGACACTGAACTACAGAGAATTAGTAACACTTTAATGTTAAAACCTACCCTAAGATCTCATTTTATACCATCTTCTTTGGTGTTAGCTTAATTTGGACTAAATGGTTTTTGTTTGTTTTTACTGAAACAAACATTTTTAGGAAAAATGTTTTTGCCCTTTAGCCCAATCTAAATTGTGATTATTTTAAAAGCTGTGGGTCTGACAGAATCACAGAGTCATCTTATTATGAAATAATTTTGTCACAACACAGAACTTAGTTTTGTATCACTTTTTTTGGACTTGGCTTGACGGAAAATACAGTCAATCCTCATTATTCAAGGCTCGTATCTGTGAATTTGCCTACTTCCTAAAATTTATTTGTAACCTCCAAAAATCAATACTTGCAAAGCTTTCATGGTATCTGTGGACATGCACAGAGCAGCAAAAAATGTGAGTTGCTCAACACACATGTTCCTAGCTGAGGTCAGGCAGGGCAATGTTCTGTCATCTTGTTTCAGCGGATACCATAAAAGAGTATCCTTATGGTGGTCTAGTTAGTGCCAAGCTTTTCCATTTTTGTGCTTCTTGTTGGTGATGTTGCTTTTTAAAATGAACCCAAGTATAGTGCTTCAGGGCTGTCTAGTGCTCCTGAGAGTGCAAGGAGGCGAAGACCAGCCTTAAGGAAAAAATACACGTGTTAGAGGCACTCCAGTCAGCGTGAGTCACAGGGCTATTGGCCTTCGTCATAGGTTCAAAGTTAATGAATCAACAACATAAATACATATGGCATCTTTCAACAGGAACACATATAAAATGAGGTGATGTATTGATGAGTAAACAAAAACATTACAAAAACAGTGTGACCAAAGGCTCACAGGAACCTAACCCCATATTTCCTATAGAAGTAGTTCAGTATTCACTAATTCAGTCTTCTCTGTTATTTTACAGAACACAACTGCTGCAAATAACCGAGAATCAACTCTATTCATGTGATGTGGTTCACTCTGAGTCTCCATTTCAAAGCACTGTTTTGCTGATAACTCCCAGATATTTGCAGCCCTGGGATGTAAGAAAACGTACAATAGAGAGAATCAATATTCATTCAATCTCAACTAATAACATTTCAGGAGACAAGATATTGTATCTCTATAGCCTTTGGAGACTGTGGGCAAAGCCATTTGCTTTTAGAGAGGAAACAACTGGTTAACCAGTTGTTTAAATTGACTGTCGCTCTCATTTGCTCATGAAAATCCATCCTGGATGCTAGTCTCTGAGAGGTTTGACATCAGGCTATCCTTCAGATGTCTGCCAAACAAGAGAGATGGGGAAGCAGTTTAACACCACGGCCTCCCTGATCCTCCCTGCTTCAGTGAAGAGCAAAATTAGCTTTCCATGCTGCCACTTTTCCTTGCTATGTGTAAGCAAAGAAAGGGGATTTGCTTACCAACACAGATACTCACCCAGGAAAATGTGCTGGTGGAAGTCATTAGTCAGTTCCCTAGAACAAAGGGAATTAAACGTTGGTCCTCCTGCACATTACCTAGTCTATCCTTCTGGTTTTGATTTAAATGAAATGCAAAGGTGGGTCACGCCCATTCACAAAAACTTTATCTTGTTTGTGTCAAATGAGTTACATAAAAATAGAACATATACAGTAAAGTTTCTGTAATATTAAAGAGTCCAGGCAAAACCACAAAACATGTCACATTAAGAATCATGAGCAAAATATTCAAGCATTTGTATTTGTATTGACATGTTATCAGAAAATAAAATAAAAATCTACTTTGGGAAAGGTAAAGGCACTCAAAAGACAGCCAAATTTGCAATGGAGCTAATTATTAGTGCTTGCAATGTTATTTTTAAATGTCTTCACCTGTTTTTCCTACCAATACTACAACCATCCTCACTTTTGTTTCCTCCTTCCCTTTAAAGTATGATATAATCATAGGTCATATAACTCATTCAAGAGGCCATGCACAGAAATTAAGGTAGAGGAAAAAAACACGGCTTAGAAGTCATAAAGAACAGGACTGATATGCATATAGCAGCAGACCATGCAGAGATTAAGATGGTAAACAAGAGAAGTACTTATCCTTTATCATCACATAAGAAGTACAAGTTGAGAATGAAATTTAGAGATGTGGCAAGTTTTAAAAAATAATCAAAAATAAGATCTTTGAGGATGAAAAAAACATCATGCAAATTGTTCTAAATACCGTTCTAAGTCAATATTAAACTGACAACCTACTGTGTCCCCAGTGGGTTCTTGAAACATATTGTCTTTTTTAAGCACAAAATGCAGAGTATTGGGGCACCTACTAGACTAGCTTTCCTGCTTGATAGAGTGATATTTCACTGCCACAGCAAATTCCTCACATCCTCTAGAGGCATGAAGCAATTCAATTGTCTTGCACTTGGAATAAGGGCCATAGCCAAGGAATTTATGGAGTCAAAGTATGTTCTATTTTTCAACTGGCACATATCAGTATTTCCCAAGTGTACTTCAGGGAACACTAGACTCGAGAAATACTCTGCAAAGCCCACATTCTGGCTCCAGCTGTGCACCCACACTCACCGTGTGTCCTTCCTAGAGATTCAAAACCACTCCTAGCCTCTGAAATGGCCAGCAGAATGGAAGCAGTGTTTAACCCAGGGCTTCTTTCCAGTTGGTCAACTAATGCCTCCTAACATTCCCTGGGTTTGTGGAGCACAATCTATAAAAGACTCACCGGCCAGGTGCAGTGGCTCACACCTGTAATCCCAGCACTTTGGGAGGCCGAGGTGGTTGGATCACGAGCTCAGTAAATCGACACCATCCTGGCTAACACGGTGAAACCCCATCTCTATTAAAAATACAAAAAATTAGCCGGGCGTGGTGGTGGGCACCTGTAGTCCCAGCTACTCAGGAGGCTGAGGCAGGAGAATAGCGTGAACCGCGGAGGTGGAGGTTGCAGTGAGCTGAGATCGAGCCACTCCACCCCAGCCTGGGCCACAGAGCGAGACTCTGTCTCAAACAAAAAAAAAAAAAGAAAGAAAGAAAGAAAAAAGAAAAGACTCACCAATTCAACTCTAAAACACCGTCTCTAGGCAGCAAACGTATGCGGGCCTGTTGTCACTTAGCCGTGACTTTACATGGCTTTGTAGTAAAATCAGTGGGCTGAAGGCAAATACAGCAAAGAAACAGGCACACAGCTAGCTGTGCAGGGGAATACAGTTCGCAGCAAAATGTGAAAAGATAAGTCAGATCAAGTCATCCCTATTCCCTCAACTCCTCATTTCCCAGGAGAGACGTCAGACTGACAAGGGTGAATCTTGGTTTAGTACCCCTCTCCCCAGTACAGGCTCCTTTGAGTCCTTGCTGCACAAAGAACTCTGAGCAGGGCCCAGCTGAACCCACTCCTAATCTTCTCCCAGGACCCTTCAGTATAGCTAAGGCATTTGTTTTAACAAGGAGGCTCTCGTGAACCAGTGAGACTCTCGTGAACCAGCAAGGCTCTCCTATTTGATGACTTTATCCTCCCACTCCCTATAGTCCCTGCCCACCCTCCCCAGCCCCACTTCTTTATGGAGAGCCATGGGGGAGGGAGATTTTCAGCTACCTTTGCATTGTTTCTCTTTTTAAAGCAACCATTTATATTAAAGATCACTGCCTCCCTGGCCTCTGACTGGGCTCAGAATCACTGTCTTCTGAAAGCAGAGAGGAAGGCTGAAATTCTGGGTGGAAGCTGAGGCTTCTGGGGTGCATGCATGATTAGAATATGAAGAAATCAGTGGCTGGCTCCCTTGCCTCAGGGTGTAGGGGTGGGAAACAGGAGGTGGGGGTGCAGAACAAAGCAGAGTTCTTTTTTTTTAATCAGCACAATAAAGCAAGAGGGTGAATGCATGAGGAAAATATCATGCTTCAAATGGCAAAAAAATCAATGTCTAAATCAAAGGAAGCAGGTGCCCTGAGGATGGCAGGTACTTGCCCTTCCCCACTGCTTCCCAACCACAGAAGGGCAGATCCACACAAAAGCAATTAGGAAAAACATTAATTAAGGAATTAAATATGTGTTAATCACCAAATACTTGGCAATTTATGTTTTAAGGAACAGTAACTAACCTGCAATTAGCTGTATTCCATGCAGGTTACCACTGCGATGTGTGCCTGTAGCACACTATTCTACCATAAATAGCAAAAACTACATAAAATGACTACTGTGGCAAGAACACTTTTCTCCGCTAAGAAACTTCAAAACTTCTATAAATGTCGAGCAATGTTAATATTAAACCTAGAGGAAAAAACTGTGAAAGTAAGAGATGCCCCAAAAGACCTATTCTGTTTATCAAAAGTACACAGGACACTTGTGTCTAGATTGACTGAAAACTTCCCTTAGTCCAACAATTGCGAAGTTAAGATGCTGATCAAGATGAAAATTAACTCCGTACTTTGTAGCCAAAGCAAAGCAATAAATGGACGTTCTGGAAGAAGGCCCAGGAGGTCATGGGAAATAGCCAACTGAAGAGCCCAACACAGCGGTCCCTGAATGCAACCCAGGGCACCTGGCCCTTGAGATGCAGTCAAACAAGTCCAGGGAAGGGAGAATTCCACGGACCCTCATAAAACCTCACCTTGCAGTTCTGTATGACAGCAGTTCTGGAATGTTCTGACAAAAGGGAACTTGGTTCACTCTGTCTCATGCAGTGTTTCACAAAAGGATTTGTTCCTGGAACACTTTTTCATTTAACACCTTTTGACATTCCACTGAACACATTTAAGAAGCGCCTTAGCAGGGAGAAAGCACTCAACTACTAACTGGTTCCCTTTTTACCATCTTCCACAAATCTTAATCTTAACAGTGGCTCAACAAACTGCCACCACTTCTTAAGAGGCTAGCGTATCCCCAATGTGCTTTTCCTTTCATCTTCAGCCCCTAATTACCCCTAATTACTACCTCCCACCCCGCTGTAATTAGGAAAGTGAGGCTCATAAAGTTTAAATCAGTTGCCCAAGCTGCTGAGTAAGCAGGGCTGATATCCAAATCCCATTCTTCGTAACACAAAGTATGTGTTCTTTTACTGGCTTCTGATGCTGCCCATGTGCAAACAATTTATAATATGAAATTCCTTTAAAAGAATTCATTAATCAATTTTCACTCATATCAAAACTACTTACTAGTGTGAAATTTGCTTACAGAAATAAAGTACTATATGAAATATTTTAACACAAATATTTCAAGTATACATGAACCTTATATTAATATTTTGGAATTCTAGAATATGTCCTGCAGCCTACTTAATAAATTGTAGAGGTGCTGTCTAGAGGAAGCTGACTTCCTGTACCGTGAGAGAGTTTCTCAAAGGTGTCACCTCGTTTAGATGCCCATATCCTATTATCTTGTCTTCAGCTTTCAGGCCTAGAAACAGCCTGAGAATGTATCACTTGGATATTGACTTTTATGCACCATGTTCACATAAGAAAATGTTACACACATGCATCCATGCACACACAATACTGGGGGAAAAAAAAAAATATATATATATATATATATATATATAGACAGAGTCTTGCTCTGTCCCCCAGGCTGGAGTGCAGTGGCGCAATCTTGGCTCACTGCAAGCTCCACCTGCCAGGTTCAAGCCATTCTCCTGTCTCAGCCTCCTGAGTAGCTGGGACTACAGGTGCCCCCAACCATGCCCGTCTAATTTTTTGTATTTTTTAGTAGAGATGGGGTTTCACCACGTTAGCCAGGATGGTCTCCATCTTCTGACCTCGTGATCTGCCTGCCTCGGCCTCCCAAAGAGATGGGATTACAGGCATGAGCCACCACGTCTGGCCTGGAAAATATATTTTTTATATTTTGGAATCAGAAATATAATAGTCAAAAACCAGAGTCACATCTTCAGGCCAATACAGAACTCCTTATAAAGAAATCTATATGGGAAATTATATCAAAAGCAGACAGGCTCTTGCATGACTTGAATTTCTAAGAGCATCAGACTACAACAGGCATCTCCTCGGTATCGGTGTGCAGGCCCCATGGGCCGGGGACTGGATCTGCAGCCCAAGGAAGTCACTCTCCGGGTTCAACTTCACAGCTTGTTTTTTGTTTGTTTGTTTTTTGTCCAGGCTTTTCCTCTGACCATCTCTAATTAGGCTGACACCTTACTTAGGCCAGGGGGGAAAACTGGATTTGGTGGGTGTCTTCCTTTTACCTTACATCTGTGAATATGGCCTGTCTTTCTTATCCCAACTGGGAAACCTCATTCAGGTCTTACGTAGTGATTTTAAGGCCTGCAGTTCAGTGTTTGGGAAGTTTCCTGCTGACATCTCTCTTGCTGCATCTACAATGTGCCATTTACCTAATAGTTTATATTGCTATTAGGGTAATGATTTCAATTTGTTTACTGCCCAGCAGATAAAGGGGAAATAATAAGGAAGTGCTACCTTAACTCTGTCTTTAAGAATTCCAAGGCTGATGCTTGGTGGGAGTGCTCAGGAATTAAACAGACATGTGGGTTTTCAGTAGCTCTACACCCTTTACAGATACTCATCAGGAGCCGGTAGTAGCCCACCTGCATAAGGACGGCCAGTGTTAACAATATTTTTGCTCTGATCTTCTTCTTCCCCATTTTTGTTTCCTCAAACAGGTTTTTGGGAGAGTGGAGATTTAAAATCAGGATGTGGGTTTTTTAATTATATACTTAATTCTTAGAACAAGTAGAATGGGAAAGGAGTGACTGATAAATCTAAGATTCAAAATAGTCCTGTCGAAACTATAAGGCCAGATGATTGTTTTGGAGCTAGCCATCTAGTCGTTAAACATTTTCATGGATATTTGAAAAGAAGACCACGTACTTGTAAGAACCGTTCTTTTCTCAAGTTTCTGCCTTGTGCTTTGACCGGAATTGCATTATTATTATGTGAAGAAAAAAAAGGAAAGCACAAGCTTTTCCTGTAGATTCTATTTCCATTTTAAAATAAAAACAATTTTCCCAACAAAAATAAAAATAAAAGCTTAGCGACACTGTATTAAAGAATCTCTACAAATCCATCTTTAAATTCAAAGTATGAAGCTATTCCTAATGAATCTATCAGTGCTATGAACTGAATGTTTGTGTACTCCCCAAGTTCATGCTGAAACCCTAGTCCCAAATGTGGTGATATTAGGAGGTGGGCCTTGGGGAGGTGATGGGGTCAGGAGAGGGGAGCCCTCATGATGGGAGGAGACCTTTATAAGAAAAGGCTGAGAGCTCTTGCTTCCCTGACCTCCCGCCAACCCTGTGAGGACACAGAAAGAAGATGACCATCTGCAAACCAGGAAGAGAGCTTTCACCAGAATCTGACGATGCTGGCACCCTGATCTTGGAATTCTCAAACTCTCGAAATGTGAGAAATATTGTCTGTTGTTTAAGCCATACAGTCCTGTGGTATTTTGTTACTGCAGCACAGCAGACTAAGATATCAATGAAGCAATACATTCAAAAGTAAATCAAAAAGTTATGAGAATAAACTTCTAACTTAATGTGGCAAATCATTTACCTTTCAGGAAAGCGTGAGAGATCACAGTGAAAAGTGAAAGGGCTTTAAAAAGTTTAGGAGCAGACGTTCACAAATGGGAAGGCGAAATATTTTATCCAAAGGTGCTCAAGAAAAGAAGAATTCACTGAAAATGACAATGGCCTGAAATATATAGGACCATCTGACTCTCAATGTAGTCTGATAGTTCCTTTATAAAGTCTGCTCTTCCAAGACTGTCCATAAACCACATCATTCCTGTAATGCAGCTGACTGAGCTAGGGGTATAAAAGACAAAACAGAAATTCCACGTCTGACTGCAGCCAAGGCCATGCTAAAGCAGCACCCTGTGGCTCTGGAGGCTGGGATGGTCTCAAGAGAGCCCATTCTAGAAGTTTTGTGTGGACACTGCTGAGGCCCAAGAGAAGAAACTCAGGGAAAAGATGAGCAGGACATACCTTCTGATCTCAACTAGGAGTGTGGTCCACTGGCTTCAAAAAAAAAAAAAAAAAAAAAAGTTTACCTGTTATCCCACTAGCTAGAGAGATTCTACAGTCTTTTTTCCTTATTATTTTTTTTTTTTTTCTTGAGACAATCTTGAGACAACCACAGCAGACAATAGGACACTGAGGAAGAACCTAGAATAGGCCCCAGAGGGGCAGTGGGAACACTCAAGATCCCTGTCTTCCCTACTTGGGGAAAGGTTCCTCTAAAAGAAGGTTTTCAATCACATTCAACTTCTCAGCGTAGACCACCATATAAAAACCTCTGGAGGCCTAGCTTGGCCAAAGCCACTTCTACTGGTGGCCTTTTATTGTTATTCTTGAGACAAGGTCTCGTTCTGTCTCCTAGGCTGGAGTGCAGTGGCACAATCTCAGCTCACTGCAACCTCCGCCTCCCTGGTTCAAGGGATTCTTGTGCCTCAGTCTCCCAAGTGGCTGGGACCACAGGCATGCACCACCACGTCCGGCTAATTTTTGTATTTTTAGTAGAGATGCGGTTTCACCATGTTGACCAGGCTGGTCCTGAACTCCTGACCTCAAGCAATCCACCTGCCTACCTGCCTCAGCCTCCCAAAGTGCTAGGACTAAAGGCACGAGCCACTGCGCCTGGTCACCCACTTGTTTTTTAACCCTATGAAATACCTTTCCTAAGTTTTGTCCCAGAGGCCACAGGCTTTAAACTACTGATTGGTCACTAGTACATTTATATAAAAAGAATGTGTTTTATTAAATAGGATTATTTTCCTTCTGGAGGAAAAACAAATTTTTACTTTTTGTTTTATAAATAACAACAGTACATGTACGTTGGGGAAAACTGAGAATAAAACCGATCGCAAAACAAAAAAAAAGTTGTTTACCTGTTATCCCACTAGCTAGAGAGATTCTACTTTTTTCCTTATCATTATTTTTTTTTCTTGAGACAAGGTCTCAGTCTGTCACCCAGGCTGGAGTACAGTGGCACGACCATGGCTCACTGAAGCCTCGACCTCCCAGGCTCAAGCGATCTTCCAGCTTCAGCATCCTGAGTAGCTGCAACTACAGGTGCATGCCACCACGTCCTGCTAATTTTTTTTTTTTTTTGTAGACACTGGATCTCGCCATGTTGCCCAGGCTGGTCTTAAACTCCTGGACTCAGGTGATCCTCCCACTTCAGCCTCCCAAAGTGCTGGGATTACAGGCTTGAGCCACTGTGCACAGCCGAGATACCACTTTCTTATGTATTTATTTCAAGATATATTTCAGTCTTTATTAGATTTTTTAAATTTAAAAATAGAATTTAATGTATTGCTTTATACCTGTTTAATCCATTTAACAACATAACCTTAAATGCATCATTAAATTTTCTTCCCTAACATTATTCTTAATGGCTGCAAAATAAATTTTTGTATTGAGATAGCATAAAGTAACAAATCCTCTATTGTTGGAAAAATACTGTTTCTGATTTTTCTTTACTATAAATAAGCTGCTATGAATATCCCAGTAGTTAATTATTTGCAATCACTCTTCATTACTTCTTTAGGATAAATTCCTACTAGTGGATTGCTAGATTTAAGCATATCTAATTTTTTTAACAATTTTAAAACATACTGCCAAAGCACATACTCTAAAAAGATCTTAACAATGTACACATGCACTAACAGAGTTTCCCCTATCTCTTCATTTCCATTAAAAAAGAACACATTTACTTGTCACTCACTAAATCCTAGAAATGGTTATAGGTATATGCCTACAAAGATAAATTAAGCAAGAAGTTTACAGCCCATTTATTCATCAATCCAGGGGGAGAGAAATTGGGGTTGATGGATCTTAACTCATAAACACCGAACCTGCAGAATGGATTACTGGATGCTGTTCATGCCCATTTTGAAGACAAGCAGCCCTGGAAAGCCCTAGCTTTCCCTTCCCTATGTCTAACCAAGCACCTCAATTAAACATGAAAAATGATCTTAGATGCATGTTCCAGCTGGCTCCTG
Source organism: Piliocolobus tephrosceles (assembly GCF_002776525.5). NCBI lineage: Eukaryota > Metazoa > Chordata > Mammalia > Primates > Cercopithecidae > Piliocolobus > Piliocolobus tephrosceles. The sequence continues at coordinate 68,572,390 of NC_045451.1, read as the reverse complement.
TCTGAGCCGAAGGAATTAAAGAAAGAGAAAAGCAAAATATTGCAATCCTCTTTATTCCTCCTTGTAGTCGGCAATTAATTGAGTATTCTCAATACTGCTAGTTTTAAAAGATGCTGTGGACAAAAAAGAAAAAGCTCTCTGTCACTAATTTCTCACTTTGATCCTAAGTTAGGATGCTCTTGTGTCACAGGCATCCCCAACAGAAGGGCAGACAGGACATGACGTCAGAACTGGTTTGGTACCACTTCTGAACTGCCCATGGGCCTCCACCCTTCAGTTACTTTAAACAGGAACTCAAAGCAGTTACTGCGGGTCTCCACAGAGCCCCCGAAATAAGAGGACAGGGCTTGTGGCGGTGCCTCTGTCACAAGGACTCCATTTACATCTGTTATTTTCTTTGTGTTTTTTTTTTGTTTTTTGTTTTTTGTTTTTTTTTTGAGGCGGAGTCTCGCTCTGTCGCCCGGACTGGAGTGCAGTGGCCGGATCTCAGCTCACTGCAAGCTCCGCCTCCCGGGTTCACGCCATTCTCCTGCCTCAGCCTCCCGAGTAGCTGAGACTACAGGCGCCGCCACCTCGCCCAGCTAGTTTTTTTTGTATTTTTAGTAGAGACGGGGTTTCACCGTGTTAGCCAGGATGGTCTCGATCTCCTGACCTTGTGATCCGCCCGTCTCGGCCTCCCAAAGTGCTGGGATTACAGGCTTGAGCCACCGCGCCCGGCCACATCTGTTATTTTCTTCCTGTTGCTTACGTGGGTAGAAGCAAGGACCTGCCCCTCACTGGCTCATCTCCACAGGGCTCATCTCTGATGACTCATTTACTCCTGAAACCCATTTGCAGAGGGCATCTTCTTTTAGACTCAGGTGCTATGCCCTTCTGTGTCACACATGGCCTACTTAACATAGAAACTAAAATATCCAGCTGGGTACAATGGCTCATGCCTGTAATTCTAGCACTTTGGGAGGCTGGGGTGGCAGGATCACTGAAGACCAGGAGTTTGAGACCAGCCTGGGCAACATAGCAAGGCCCTGTCTCTACAGAAAATTTTTTTTTAAATTAGCCCAACATGGTGGCATATGTCTGTACTTCCAGCTACTTGGGAGGCTGAGATGGGAGAATCACTTGAGCCCACAACACTTTACTCCAGCCTGGGTGATGGGGCGAGTCCCAGTCGGAAAAACAAAAAAAGAAAAGAAAATATATTTGCAAACCCCGTAGATAGCACTTCTTGCCCTGCTACAAGTGACTTTTATTTTCTTAAAACAATACGTGCCAGGCATAAACAAATTTTGAACTGTAATTTTTACTAATTTGACAAAGCCTCAAGACACTCCTTATCAAATAGTATAGGATTTTCTTACATTTTATAAAAATGTATTTATTTATTTATTTATTTAAATTGCAGATTCAGGAGGAACAAGCACCTCAATTAAACATGAAAAATTATCTTAGATACATGTTCCAGCTGGCTCCTGTCTGAGCCAAAGGAATTAAAGAAAGAGAAAAGCAAAATATTGCAATCCTCTTTATTCCTCCTCATAGTCGGCAATTAATTGAGTATTCTCAATACTGTTTATTTTTTACCCAGGTTTGTTACCTGCGTAAATTGCATGACTCTGAGGTTTGGAGGTATGATTAATCCTGTCACCCAGGTTGTGAGTACAGTACCCCAAAGTTAGTTTTTCCACCCTTGCTCCCCTCCCCCTTTTTGTATTCTCCAGTGTCTACTGCTCCCATCTTACGTTCATGTGCACCCAATGCTTAGCTCCTACTTATAAGTAAAAGCATGCAGCATTTGGTTTTCTGTTTTTGCATTAATTTGCTTGGGATAATGGCTTCCAGTTGCTGCTAAAGACATGATTTCATTCTTTTTTATGGCTGCACAGTATTCCATGGTGTGTATGTACCAGTCCACCACTGATGGACACCTAGGTGGATTCCATGTCTTTGCTATCGTGAATTGTGCTGTGATAAACATTCTACCAAAAAACACCTGAATTCATGTAATTTATTTTCCTTTGAGTGTATACCCAGTAATGGGATTGCTGGGTTGAACAGTAAGTCTCTATTCAGCTCTTTGAGAAGTATCCAAGCTGCTTTACAAAGGGGCTGAACTAATTTAAAATCCCACCAACAGTGTAGGATGAGAGTTCTCCTTTCTCCACAACCTTGACAACAGAAATACACCAACCTTTTCTGATTATAATGATATAACAATAATTTATATTTTTAGAAACTAGAGGATGCTTCAACATAGGTAATAAAAAGAAAGCACATACCTGATAGAAGTTAGGCCAGAAAGTACTAATGGCCAGTTCGGCCCTGTTCCATGTACGTGTTAGGTCTCCAGATATATTCCAGATAGGGTTCCCCAGTGGCCCGTTATTGACCTTCACGTAGACATTGAGCAAACCCGGAGGAGAATTACTCTTGCTGGACACAAAATAGTGAAAGTCGATGCAGTGGGTGTCATTTTCTTTAAGCTGGGGTAAGAGCAGGTGGGCTCTCTGCCCCTCAGGTCTCCCAGAGGCATTCACCAGCATGAAAGAACCTGCAAAAACAAAATCAAGGAGAGTCATAGCCTGAAACACTACTTTCTGGTTATCTCTGAACACCCACCATCATTTACATGGGTTGGCCCTGCAATTCCATGTCTTACTGAAACTGCCATTTATTTCATTCCTATTTCATTTATCACCTCCTCCTCCTCCTATCGTCCCCTTATGTGTTCTCAAGAGCGCACATAATATTAATGGAAAATTCCCTGGATGTTACTGTAATTTGACTTCTAAATAACAGAAATGTAACAAAATGTTTGTAGACTCGCCTTATGCTAGCAGTCAGGAGTCACAGGCGATTAATTACATTAAAAATTGAAATTCCTTATTTAAAATGCATGTCCTCATTCACACCAACTGTATGTCATGTGCACAATAGCCACACGTGACAAGTAGCTACCACACTGGGCAGCAGAGATACAGAGCATCTCCACCCAGCAGAAAGTTCTGCTGAACAGCACTGTCCCATCATGTTAGCATTACTCAGTAATCACTTTGTATAACCTAGAGAAAGACAAAAGATTAGGTGGGCTGTGAATCTTGGAGTCATGATACTGGCCCCATCATGTTCCCTGCTGTCAAGGTAATTCAGCACCAGTACCCACCTCCATCGCTGGAACAACTGACTTCTCCTTGACAGTGGAGGTGTTCTCACAACAAGGTGATGACTTAGACAATCACTGTCCCAACTGGAGGACAATCATTCTAAGAAGTCTTATGAGCTCTTTGGATCTTGACACAATGGCCCTAACCTACCCGGGAGTGTTGAGGAGCTTCCAGATGGATTCAAGCTTTCCAGATCCCAAGTACTTGGGCCTTCCCCATAGGAATTTTATATTTCACATAGTAAAAGATAAAAGCAAAATGTTCAAACATAAAAGGGAAAATAGGTTGTCATAGGCCTGCTTCAGCACAGAGGAAAAAATGTATTGAAATTCTAAGGAGGAAGTACACCAGAACTTGGAGTATAAAAATGAAAAAAATAAAAATACTACACAGATGGGTACCCTCATTGTGAATCATAATGTTCAAGGTGTGTATATATGTTAATATGAGTTTATTGTCTACCCACACATACCAGGAAACACACACATCCACAGTACTAGAAAATGGATGGAATTTCTGTCTTGTTTACATGCTGTGATTGCCTGAACAGCAAAACCGGAAGACCACCCTTTTATAGTAATTCCCAAAGAATGACTGTAAGTATCAAATGGAAAATACAGATGTAGATATCCTTCACAGATTAAGAGGTTGTTGTTAAAGGATCTATATTATCATATGCTTTCTTATGGTTGCTACCTTTACAGCTATGAGGTGAGCCAGATTTAACACCATTTATGATAAACAGGAACGGGGTCACAGAGAGATTAGAAGCAGTTTATCTAGGTTTTAGGATGAGTTAGTGGCAAAACCAGAACTTTGAGCTTCTGAGTTTCCAGCCCATTACTCATTCTGCCACACTCCAGTAACCCCAAGTTTCTTCATGTGCTTTTTGAACATATATGAAAAAAAAAAACACCCTTTCAAAGCAGTGAAGGGAAATTATAGTAGCTATTTTGAAACAGAGCAATTTTTCAAGCAATGAATGTTATGCACCTAGAAATAGAAAAACCAAGTCACAAGCGAACCTATCTATGAAATATAACTTACCTATGAAATACATTTCAGCATTAAGGAAGAACTTTAACTGTGATTTAAGAAAGAGTTGGGGAAGAGAAAGAACAAGTGACAAGAGAGTATCATTGAAATAATTCAGGTTAGTTATTGCTTACAAATGTAAAAAATCTTCGAAACATGTAGGGTTGATGAACCCCATCACAAATCCAGAGTAGGACGCTGGTGTATGTGAGTTACAGATTGTTTTTTTCTGCTCTTAGTAAAATAAAAGCTGACTTATGTCAGATTCTATCACTGGGGGCTCTGTTATCTACAACAGTTACCACATATATTACTACTAGTGGGGCTGAGGCATGACATGTTCTTGAGGTCACGTCTGAATGAACAAAACCTTGAGTATGGCCATATTGCCAAGAAGATTGTTTCATTGTTCCCATCACTTAAGCTTGGGCAGCCAGGGTGGAAAGCATGGTAATATACACAGGATGGCAAAATAAGTGTTGCCCACATCCTGTGAAGCACTCAGAGGAGTCTCCTTTCACATATTTACATAAACTGGGTACCTTTCTACCATTACTGTTTAGGAAATCACCCAGTTTTCCAAAACTGCTATTCTTCTAGCTACACAGCCTGCCTCCAATGTTTAATCCACTGTGCTCCATTCCAGCATGAAATGCTCTACACTCTTGAGTCTAAAGTACACAAGAATTTTTATGTTGAGATCCAGGTGAAATTCAGGTATAATCTAAGTTACTCAAGTGATCCTAGCTTTCAAAGTCCTTTCTCTTCCTTTTTTTCCCTGTTTGACTTAGAATAGTCTATTTTGCTTTGAGGTATGCTTCTGTAATGCAAATTAGCTCACATAGGATTACTAGATGGGGAGTGACATCCCTATTACACACAAGTCCTCTTGGTTTATGTGCAATTTTTTGCAGGACATTAACATTGTGAAGTGATCAGGGGCAACTGTTCTCTCAAATAAAGGGAAAGCTTTATCAGTACATGATGTCTTTTAAACAAAGCTAAAGATCCTACAGAAGTGTCTTTCCTCAATGCAAGGAGTGGCAAGAAGGGGCTTTAGTGGTTTCATTTCTCTTTCCATTCCTAAGCTGTCTCTGAAACTGTAAGAACGAGTGAAGAACTGTGCAGCCTCTGCGCCCTTCCTCTGTGTTTCAAAAGGACAAAAAAGAAAAGGACTGATGAAGACGACAAATCTCTGACGACATTTTTAAGTTGACAGCAAGTAGTCTCTATTAGAAGAGAATGACTTCAAGGACTTCTATGGAGAGTGGGAAGAAGTGGAGGCCTTGGGTTCAGGGTCTGAGGTTCAGGGCTGAGGATGGGCTCATGGGGTCTGTGCCAGAGTGGAGTTCAGAGAGCCAGCACTTTTATTAGCTTTGCCACTGTTTTGGTTCACTCGAAGGGTCAGCCCCAACCCCGTTCTCCTCACAAGAGGCTATTTTCTCTCTCTCTCTTTTTTTTAGAGACGGAGTTTTGCTCTTCTCACCCAGGCTGGAGTGCAATGGCGCGATCTTGGCTCACTGCAACCTCCGTCTCCTGGGTTCAAGCGATTCTCCTACCTCAGCCTGCCGAGTAGCTGGGATTATAGGTGCCTGCCACCATGCCTGGCTAATTTTTTATATTTTTAGTAGAGACTGGGTTTCACCATGTTGGTCAGGCTGGTCTTGAACTACTGACCTCAGGTAATCCACTCACCTTGGCCTCTCAAAGTGCTGGGATTACAGGCATGAACCACTACACCCGGCCCTAGATCTGCTATTTTCAGCATGTGATTTTGTGAAATTCGTGAGAGGCTTCTCAAGTGCAGGGGCAGGACTTTGGTGGAAATGCAGACTCTACACACACTCTTCCTCTTGCAGAGGTTCAGGTCCTCGGGAGGCAATTCTATCTGGACTGCCCCCATGGCTAGTCTCTCCCAAATGAGCTGGAAATCAATTGAGCAGCACTCAGATTTCAACACTCATGATCTTTGAGAGGAGAAGTCTCTGCCAAGCACCTTCCCCTGAGGTACACTCCTCTGCAAGATTCCCTTTTTCCCTTCCTCTACACTCTCCCAACTGGTGTATCTATGCAGCCTGATAATTCACCACGAATGCATACAAGGCAAGTGGGACAAAGCCCACCACAAAGCACAAGCCCAGCAAATGCTCCTGACTTTCACTATGATGACTTTAGCTCCTCAAACCTCCTAAATGTATGGCTTTTTAAAATTATGTGGCTTTTTTTTTTTGGAGACAGGATCTCACTCTGTCCCCCAGGTTGGAGTGCAGTGGGAGGATCACGGCTCATAGCAGCCTCGACCTCCTGGGCTCAAGTGATCCTCCTCTTTCAGCCTCCCGAGTAGCTGGGATCACAGGTATGCATTACCACACCCGGGTACTTTTTTTAAATTTTTTATTTTGTAGAGAGGGAGTCTTACTATGTTGCCCAGTCTGGTCTCTAACTCCACGATTAAAGCAATCTTCCTGCTTCACCCTCCCAAATGTTAGGATTACAGGTGTGAGCCACTGTGCCCAGCTGGAATTCTTTACCATTTATTTCTATTTCCCCCTGTTCACCTCACAACTCTCCTGGTCCTACTATAATTCACCTAAGTGGAAATTTTTAAGTTTCCTTTCTTTAAGAGAGAAGAACATTAGTACTGAGATAACACAAAACCTTCAACTCAATTAATCTTGCCCTTATGTTTTTGGGGAAAGGTTATCTTTATTTCAGTGTGTGGCCATCAAGACTTAACTCACAGCTTTAAAGTACAAAAGGTGATGTTTCTGTCCACACTCGGGTTTCCTGACAGTGGTGTACTATTATGTGCCAGTGAGTTTACAGAAGCAAATGTGAGAGTCCAGCAAGCTGCAGTCAAGTTACAATTCGCAGCAGGGAGAGAAGTGTTGCTTGTTTGTTTGTTTTTATCACCTATCTGCTATAAAAGTATAAAGTCAACTCACCAACCAATGTTTAGAGAATTACAGAATTCAAAGCATTTATATTCAATTTTAGACTATTAAGTCTGTTTTTTAAGCTACCCCTATATGGCTGAATGTTTAATTTTCACCTTCTGCTTAAATGTTTTGACTGAGGAAATGCATTTTCAAAGAGTAATTGGGTCTCCCTCTGTAGTTACTTCCTTACTTCAATTCTTTCCTCCTACAAAAAGCATTCCAACTGGGTAAATTTTTTAAAAATCGTAATTCAAATTAGCATAGAAATTCTGTTTGTGTTCAGATAACAAAACACCCTTAAGTCACTAGTATATAAGTAGAAAATACACCATTGCAGGCAAATGAAATGAGCTCTGCATGATGGAGTCAGCTTCAAAAAGGGACAGCCTTTAGATGCAGACTTAGAAGCTTCTTAAGAATAATTATTTTGGTTTCCCCAAAAAGGAAAACTCTTTGATAAGAACATGCAATGTTCACATTCTCAAATCTCTGGGTGAATTAAATTTAGCTAATCATACCCATTGGCAAATGCTTTTGATTAAACTATCTTCCATTATTGTTTGTGACAGCAGCAATAATGATACAGAATTAGTTATTCCTTTCTAACCCATCATCAAAATTTGCATTGGTGTGTTTGGGGCTCTAGATTTGTCAAGGCTGAGAAAACTACATGAACTGTCTTCCAAGTATATTTGAGAAACTTTGCAAACAACAAAAAACAGAATATTTTCCATTATCCAGCAGGAAGGAAGAGCTACATGTATTCTTCAATACTTTAGCTTACAGAGAAGCAGTATTTTGTGAACTTTAAAGCTATTATAAAATTCACTTTTTAAAGTTCTTTTTTTTTTTTTTGAGACGGAGTCTCACTCTGTCGCCCAGGCTGGAGTGCAGTGGCCGGATCTCAGCTCACTGCAAGCTCCCCCTCCCAGGTTCACGCCATTCTCCTGCCTCAGCCTCCTGAGTAGCTGGGACTACAGGCGCCCGCCATCACGCCCAGCTAATTTTTTTTGTATTTTTTTTTTTTAGTAGAGACGGGGTTTCACCACGTTAGTCAGGATGGTCTCGATATCCTGACCTTGTGATCCGCCCATCTCAGCCTCCCAAAGTGCTGGGATTACAGGCTTGAGCCACCGCACCCGGCCTAAAGTTCTTAATTTTAGCAAAAGCCACAGATTATTGGTCTTTGCCTCCCTTGGGCTGTTTTGCCTTTTTCTTGTATGACCATGCCTTTAAATTTGTGGATTTAGAATACAAGAGGCAAACAAAATGTTAGCAAGTTCCCTCACTGCAGGCGTATCTTCTGACTCTCGTTTATGGGGTTATTTGTACTTCATCTGACCTATTCGGATACAACCGGTTAGAACAGTTCAGTTCACTAGAGCAGCACTTCTCAAACAATCTATAATGAAAAATCAGTTGTTGTTGTTTTTTTAAAGTCCAGTGCATCTCAGACCAATTTATATAAAACACAATAAACAGGAATTGCTAGAAAAATGAAATTGTTTAGACACACAACATGGTAGCCCCAGATTTGTTATCATTCAAAGAAATAAAATTATTCTGTCAAATCCTATAAAAATTCTCTAAGGACCTGCTCTCAATTTCTGCATTGAACTGATCAGGGACCAGAAACAATGTGCGGGCCGGCTCTGATCTGCCGACCATACTGAGTGGCACAGGCTTAAAGTTATAGCAAAGAGAAAAGCAGTAGAGCATCCTTGGTACCCAAATATACATTTTCCCTCAACAGTAGATGAGGAAATTTGAAAGAAAAGAATGAAAAAAATATCTTGTTTCTTAACCCAAGGGTAAGTTATAAAAGCCAAGGCCGTTGAATATGAAAGAACGTTGCGGAAGAAAACGAAGAGGGAAAGCAGGAAGCAAGTGGACACACATAGTCATGGTGAATGGAAAGGTTGTACCCAGGCTCTGAACACAGAAAAGACCTGGCTTCAAGGAAAGGAGAAGACAAGGGGTGCTAGCAGGCTACGGCACGTGGAATCGCCACGTACGTCTGCACATCTTAAGGAGAAGGGGAGAGGGTATGGGGGCAAAATGGGCCACCGATGCCTAAGCCAGGTGCTCCATGAACTTTATCTAATTAAATCCTCACAACAATGAAGGTCTGAAGAAAGAGAGAGCAGGGTGAACCCACCAGAGGACAAGTGAAAGCATCGGATAGGGCCAAGGGGAATGCAAACTTTTTACTTTCAAACTCCAAAGGCAATACTCCTAAGACTAATAGTTTTCAAACAGTTTGACTGTAACTCATAGTACAAAATACTATATTGTATTTCCCCCGCTGCACCACTCCGAGACCGAGTTTCACTCTTGTTGCCCAGGTGGGAATGCAATGGCACAATCTTGGCTCACTGCAACCTCCGCCTCCTGGGTTCAAGTGATGCTCGTGACTCAGCCTCCCCAGTAGCTGGGATTACAAGCACGCACCACCATGCCAGCTAATTTTTGTATTTTTAGTAGTGACAGGGTTTCACCATGTTGGACAGGCTGGTCTCAAACTCCTGACCTCAGGTGATCCACTTGCCTCAGCCTCCCAAAGTGCTGGGATTACAGGTGTGAGCCACCGTGCCAGGCCAATATATTGTTCTTTACATCCAGTATACATGTGTAAAGCGATGTGTGTGTATATACATTTACCTACACACACATACCCAGGCTTTCATTTAAAAAATGTGTATCACTATGCTTCTAACCACACGTATATATGTAATGCGTGTACATTTTCTATTCTAACTCAATTGCATCTTGCAAAATCAATTAATCAGTTAATTCTGGTTGCAACCATCAGAGCCCATAAATGCTTTAAGACCATAATGCAACTCCTCCCAATAATCAAAACTACTGTGCTCTGCTTCCTTAGAAAGCTTTTCATTTTTAATTTGTCCTTTACACTTTGATCTCATCCCCTGATTATCATATACCAGGTTACACCCCTCCTCCAACTCCCTCAGCCAGTACTGACACAGCTCCTAAAGAATATGTCTCAAGACACTTCCTAAAATAGGGAAGAGGAAGGTCTGGGGAGAAATAAATGAACTACGGGAGAAAGGCTCAAAGGGAACAAAGTCTCTGCAGGGAGGTGCTCTAAAAATGCTTATTAGTACCCATTTCAGTCTGATGAAATCAGCCTCCAAGTTGCACTCACATTCTGCAGACCAGATATCATGCATCCTTCCTAAGCTACTGCCTCGTCTATGCCCCTCCTACAAACATGAAATACTTACTTCGCAGCCACTAGGGAATAAGACATGAAGAACAAAAATTCTGTCTTCTCCCAAATGACACAGTTTCTTTTCTATTTGCCCTGTCTCTTCTTGCCTTCCTTGTGGATTCCCAACAATTACTGAAAGAGACCATTTGTTAGTTGTACTAACTTTTGCCCCATTCATGATATACCGGTGAAAACACAGTAAGATAGCAAAAAGAAGTCACACTGTATCACAAGGAAGCTGAAGTAAAACTCTCTAACCAACTGCACGTCTCTTTACTCCCTGATATGGCTTGGCTGTGTCCCCACCCAAATCACATCTTGAATTGTAGTTCCTGTAACTCCCACATGTCGTGGGAGGGGCCCAGTGAGAGTTAACTGAATCATGGGGGTGGTTATCCTCATGAGAGTGAGTTCTCCTGAAATCTGATGGTTTTATAAGGGGCTTTTCCCCCTTTGCTGGGCACTTCTCCCTCCTGCCACCATGTGAAGAAGGATGTGTTTGCTCCACCTTCTGCCAGGATTGTAAGTTTCCTGAGTCCTTCCCAGTCACGCAGAGCAGTGAGTCAATTAAACCTCTTTCCTTCAAATACCGAGCCTCAGGTATTTCTTCATAGCAGTGTGAGAATGGACTAATACACTCCCTCACCAGGGACAGGGGCTAATGGGATCATCCTGGCATGGACCATTCTACAAATCATGCCATTTAGTTCCTGGTACTCTGTTCCACTTGAGGGAATTCCACATCAATCTAGGTGCTACAAAATTAATAAGCACAGCTCATATACCTCAGATGTGCATATAACCTTTGCTTTAAGGCATTTATATTAAATACCAAAAAGATATTCAATTGTCAATTTAGTGATTCACAGCACAACTGAATGGCTATTTTTTATTATTCATAGAAGTACTGAGCTGAACAAAAATATATTATTTCACCTTCACTAGTCCCTTTTAGCCATGGCAGGATTCATCTGAGCACCCATTATATACTGGGGCATTTTGAGAACTACAAGCAATACAAACTTGGACCTATTCCTCCAGCAAGAACTTCACAGTTCAGTTGTATATCATAGTTTAAGTTGTTTTCATTCAGCACAGAAAGAATAAAAAGAGATTCACAGAATTGGCAAATCAAATCATTAAGTTCACCAATGGTTACACAAGTAACCACAGAAGTGGCTGTAAACTTTATGGATTTAGGACCGTCAATCTTTTTTTTTTTTTTGAACATGCAGTTACAATTTATTAGAAATAAATACAGAAACATTTTTCCTTTCTTTCTTCCAGCCTCCTGTTACATGGAATACATTCTATTTTCTAACTTCTTGTTGTAAATGTTTGCAAACATACACAAAAACTAAAAAGAAAACAAAAAGTACATTAAATACTGATATTCCCCTTACCTAAACTTAACAGTTGCTAAGCTTTGGGGTACGTTTTTAATAAACTTAACAATTGTTAAGTTCTGGCGTATTTTTTTGGGCCATAACTTTTCACAATAACTTGTAGACATCATTATATTTTCCAGACTTTACAATATGGATATTGTATATATTGTACAATATACAATACTTTACTCCTAAATACTGATTTTTTATTTTAACATTTTTATTTTAAAAGACTTAAAAAGAAGATATTTTTCTTTTTTTAGAGGTGGGGTCTCTCTGTGTTGCCCAGGCTGGAGTGCGGTGGCTATTCACAGGTGTAATTCCACTACTGATCAGCACAGGAGTTTTCCCTCCTTAGGTAACCTGGTGGTCCCTCATTCCCAGGATGTCACCATATTGATGTGGAGCTTAGTGCAGACACCTGGTCAGCACAGGACTCTTGGGCTCAAGCAATCCTCCCACTCCAGCCTCCCCAGTAGCTGGGACTACATGCCTGAGCCACCATGCAGGGCATTACTCCTAAATATTTTAACATGAATTCTCCTATATAACCACAAAACCACCATCACATTTAAGAAAATTAATAAAAATTCCCCAGTATTATGTACTACCCAGTTGATAGCCATATATCCCAGTATGTCAATCTTAAAAGGAACTTGTGAAACACAGTTATCCTAAGAGACAAAGCAGCATCGGAAGAGGCTCACTGCAGAGAGGGAACCCTGCGGGTTCCGTAGTAACAAGTAATGTGCTCTCCTTTTATAAGAAAAGGGAAGCTTTAATGAGAACTCAATTGTATTACAGTGTGTCATTTAGACAAACTGCTTCAGTGACTTAGGTGGAAAATACTAGGTGTGAGTTTTGTAATTTGTAAGTAAAAAACAAACACTGAGTAAAGCAAACACAACCTTTTAACTATCTGAGGACGCTAATGACTGTACCTCAGGAAATGAGCCACGCGTACAACAATCAAGTAGTGACAGACTGACTATTTAGAATGTTCTAAAGAGGCTGTTTAATTTCCCATACGTCAAGTTTTTCATTGATTGACATCTTTAGAAACAGGTTCGCTTTTGTTATAAATCTCAGAATGACACAAGCCATCACAATATAAGCTTCCGCTTATTTTTCTCCTAAATTAGTGTTGATTCAGAAATCTTTTTTTTTTCTTTCCACGTGTGAAAAAAAGCCTGTGCTATTCAGTATGGTCTGCAGATCAGAGCTATCTGGTGACAGTCTACCAGCTAAACTACTATGACTTGCCTTAAGAAGACATTGTACAGTTAGCTTATATATAAAACGCAGGCCAAACTTGAATATTTAAAAGGTCTATCTTTGACACATTCAAACACTTGCTAGTGTACTCAGAAGAAGCTTGCTAAGTCATCCTTTGTCCTATAGAAGAGTTCAAAAGACTCCAAGGGTTCTGTCAACATTCCTGATGGAACGTCCCCCATATTCCTGAATAAGAAGCCAAAGGATGTGTCCAACTAGGGTGGGCAACCAGGGTCATGCAGGAATTTTCACTGCTCGATCAGAAGGTAGAAAAGAAGGAACTGTCGAAACTTAACAAGGTGAGTAGTGGAGAAAATGAAACGGCTTCCACATTAAACTAAAAATACAGTATCAAGTTTATAAATTATCAAAAGTCTGGAACTTAAGGAATCTGTTGGATTAATTAACCAGAAAAAGCATCAAAATATCAATAAATAATTAGCAAATAATATGAAAAAGCAATCTGCATTAGCAGAAATACAATTAGAATACAGATGTCTGGGAAAATAGTTATCTTACCACTAAACAAAGACATTCAAATTAAAGCAAATGCTGGGTATAATTTTAACATGGATAAATTTCTTAATTATATAAACATTTCAACACTATATGCCTGTGAGGTTCTGGTGAAGTTCCTGGAAGGGTTCAGGAAAGAAAGAAGCAGGGATTTTATCACACACAGCATCCCAACACCAGAGGCCACAGAGAGAGTCACACTCCTTGCCAAGAGCAGGCTGGTAGATAAATCCCACCTACAAAACTTGCTAGTTCTGTGACCTTATGAAAATCACTTTCAATCTGAGCCAGTTCATCCATCAACTGAAAAACACAGTGCCTACTGTGAAAGCACTGGACTAAGGCAAGCAAACTCCTGTGCTGGGCAGGACCTGAGGAGGGCTCCCTGAGCTTGGTAGGAAAAGCTGGGCTCTGTAGCCAAACAACCAGAATTAGGATCTTGACTCAGTCACATGTTGTATGTCCTTGAGCAAATGAACTAGCTCTTCTTTGCAAGTTTCCTAATCAAAGAGGTGGTTGAATAACTTAAATAAGGTAAATCATGTAAAATGCTTCTTAAAAGAGCGACTGGCATAGAACAGATATATGTCAAAATTCAACCTTTGTCCCAGTTTTTATCCAAATGTATTTGAACTTAGCCTAGGAAGACAAGATAACAGAGTTCTTACTTCAAGGTAATTTCTTACACCATAAAATTATGTGTATCAATGATCATGTAATTATACAGGTTACCATCATCCATCTTTAAATCAGCATAACAAGGTCAGTAATACAAACCAGGCATGGCACTTAGATTTATCTTCAGTATCTAAACTTGAATTTTCAAATACAAATAATCATTCTAGATGCAACGTGGAGTGAAAAATCTTCTAGTGTGATTTAAATGCTTAGATGCTACCAAGTCTGTTAAATTATAAATATATATATTTAATGATAAGAGCAAAAGGCTACAATAATTAATGGTGATTATGAAAGCTGCTAATTATACTTATAAAACCAATTGTTAAAAACTTTCAAATCATTAAATATATAACTATACTAACAATATGGGAACTGATAATAGCTGATACTTACATGATATTTAATACGTGCTGGGCATTCTTCCAAATGTTTTACGTATATTAACCCTTTTACTCATTACAGACAAGGAGGAAACTCAGGCATAGAGGGGTAAGTAGCTTGCTCAAGATCATGTAGGTAGTAAGTGGTAGAGGCAGAAAATGAACCTCAGGCAAATGTGCTCTGGACTTTGTGCTCTTAAGCATGTTACTAAGCTGCTGCTCAGTTTAAGGGGAAGCACATTAGTTAGATAACTTCAGGAAGAACATGATATCCTGGTAAGTATATACATAAATAACACCTACTTTTATTCATAAACATAAGATAGCAGAGCTAAATAAACCTAAGATAGCAGAGAACAACATGTGAGCATGTTCACTACCATGGGGGCAGGTCCAGGCTAACTGCTGGAGGACGGGAGACAATGTGGAGCAGAGATCAGCCTTCCCAGTTAGGACCAGCTGACCTGACTGCTGACTGCAGATGCAAAAGTGAACGCAGACAAGATCAGCCATGCATGGCTCAGATCAGCTGAACCATTCAGCGGAGTCCAGCCCCAACTGCTGACCCATAGAATTATCAGCTATGAGTGTTTTTTTAAGACAAGCTTGAGGGTGGATTCTTCCTCATGTGTATTTTGAGCACTTTCATAATAAAAGTTTTAAATGATTTTTTAAAAGTTTTCAAAAGTGCTAACAATATCTAAACGAACTGAATTTTGGATCATGTTATATCATTGAGAACGCATTACAGAAAATTAACACGTCTTTCTTCGGTACTTGGTTGGACATGCAATTTAAAAAAGGATGATCAACTTGAAAATTTAATTTGACTAAACCAGTTTTTTTAAATCACCTAATTAATTTATATCAACACAGACATTTTGAATTTCTCACATACACACACATGCACACACACACACACACAATCATGCATCACTTAAGGACATTTTGGCAAAAGATGGACCATATATATAACTGCAGTCCCATAAGACTGTAATACTGTGTTTTTACTGCACCTTTTCTATGTTTAGACACACAAATACTCACCATAGTATTCCAGCCGCCTACAGTTATTCAGTACAGTCACATGCTATACAGTTTGTAGCCTACGAGTAATAGGTCATACCATATAGCCTAGGTGTGGAGTAGGCTCTACCATCTTGATTTGTGTAAGTGCACTCTATCATGTTCACACAACGAGAAAAACATCTGACAATACATTTCTCAGAATGCAACTCTGTCATTAAGCAATGCACGGCTTTATTACAGGTATATACACACATACAAATATACAGGGAGAGTGACCGGGATCGAGAGAAAGGAAGAGGCAGGGAGGAAATGGTTTTTACAAACAAATTTGCTGAAAAAAGAGTAAAGATGGTAAAGTTCAGGTCTTTGGCAAGACTGGTGCATGTTGGCTGGGTGCGGTGGTTCACACCTGTAATCCCAGCACTTTGGGAGGCCGAGG
This sequence comes from Piliocolobus tephrosceles, assembly GCF_002776525.5. Classification (NCBI taxonomy): domain Eukaryota; kingdom Metazoa; phylum Chordata; class Mammalia; order Primates; family Cercopithecidae; genus Piliocolobus; species Piliocolobus tephrosceles. The sequence continues at coordinate 68,556,312 of NC_045451.1, read as the reverse complement.
CGGGTGGATCTTGAGGTCAGGAGTTCGAGACCAGCCTGGCCAATATAGTGAAACGCTGTCTGTACTAAAAACACAAAAAAACTAGCCGGGCATGGTGGCACACACCTGTAGGTCCAGCTACTCGGGAGGCTGAGGGAGGATAATCACTTGAACCCAGGAGGCAGAGGCTGCAGTGAGCTGAGACAGTGCCACTGCACTCCAGCCTGGGCAATAGAGGGAGACTCCGTCAAAAAAAAAAAAAAAAAAGGTGCATGTTACCAAGAATGTTCCACTGATACCCATAGTATCCTTGGATACACCATAATATAGTGAACAATTTACCCACTGTGGGATATGTCATTTATCATTTGTAAAGAATTTCCTTTCTTTTTCTTGAGACAGTCTCGTTCTGTCACCCAGGCCGGAGGGCAGTGGCACGATCTCGGCTCACTGCAACCTCTGCCTCCTGAGTTCAGGTGATTCTCCTGCCTCAGCCTTTCCAATAGCTGGAATTACAGGCACCTGCCACCATGCACGGCTAACTTATTTTTTATTTTTACTAGAGACAGGGTTTCACCATGCTGGCCAGGCTGATCTCAAACTCCTGGCCTCAAGTGATCCACCCGCCTCAGCCTCCCAACGTGCTGGGATTACAGGCATGAGCCACCGCGCCAGGCCATTTGTGAAGAATTTCTGAAGGAAGCTTTCGGTTTTCTGTTTCTCCTAGTGTTTTCAGCTCCTCGGCTCCTTGCTGTGGGAGCTACAGGAAAATTAAAATAGCTGAACTCAGTGCACCTTGATTTATTCCCTTAGGTAGGTGGTCTAGAAACAGATTCATACATGTATATTTCTATCGCTGTATCACTAAGCTTGGCTGGAGGGAAAGTTATTTTTATTGAGTACACTATTTCGTTTTCAGGTTTTGTTGTTGTTGTTGTTAATTCAGAACCCAGTATAACTTACTACATTTCTATTAAAACCTTAGGTTTTAAAACTCATTTTTCATAGAGGTCTAAAGAGGCGTTTCTCTCTCCCTCTTTTTTTTTTTTTGTCTCTAGCATAACCACTTTAAAAATTTCATTTTTTAAAAGCTTCATTTGAAATGTCCTCACTTGACGAACGATCTATCGGCTTTAGAGGGAAATAACTTTATATTAGGGAAAATTATTTATATTACTCTCAGAATACAAAAACAAGACAGCTAAATTCTAGAAATCCTTGCAAACTGTTTTGTTTACATAGAGACCCAGTTCTTTCTTTCCCCATTTTAAGTCTTCATTTAAAAAATTAACAAAAATTGCATATGCCTTTATAAAATGTCAAAAAAATAAAGGATTCCAAAGGAAAAATTAACCATTTCTTCCCAACTTTCACTTAACTGACCAGAAACTTATCCCATTTAGACAACAGTATGTTTCCCTCAATACTTCTTTATATGTAAATAAACATACAGACACATAGATGAAGGGTTTAAAAAAAAAAAAAAAAACTTTTCCTACTTTATTCAAAGAATAATAAGCTGACACATTCCTCTGCAGCTTGTTCTGTTCCTTTACCAATAATATAATGTTGACAACTCTTCAGGCCAATAAGGACACAAAGACCCAAATTTACATTTTCGACACCTGCTACGACAAAGAACATCCGGTAAAGAGCCACGTGAACAGTTTTCATTTCTACAGAAGACAGTCCTACAAGTCAGGTTTCTAGCCAAAAGCTGTATGTATTTTTAACCTTACAAGGTTTTGATTTATTGACTATAAATACTAAGCAACTGCTCCAGACATGAAAATAGTATTTTTTAATTTATTAATGATCACGGTCAGTGGTTTATATAAAGCGGCCCTGTTACTTCAAAGAAAAGAAGACTAGCTAATGTGAAAGCAGCTTCCAGCCCAAAAGAAAAGAGGTCTCTTGGCATCATCTGTTCTAAGCACAGGCGATCATCTTGACTTCCTCCACTCCCTCCTTTTGGCTGTGTTGTTGTTACTGTTGCTCTTGTCGTTACTGAACCTGTACCGAGTGCTAGCTAAGTGCCAGCCACTCTGCTAAGCACTTTATGTCATTCAGTCCCTTTAGTAAACACTGAAAGAAGTATTGTCACTTTATAATCAGGAGGGTTTAAAAAAACTTCCCTAAGGTCACACAGAAAAGCAGATTGTAATCCCGTCAGTCAGATTCTAGAGCTGATGATTTAGCCCAACATATAATCAAGGTTTCATAGCACATCTCAGAGTCAGATAACCAAATAATGGTGGTGTATGCTCTCTGGAGAAAATTAAAAATAGAACAAAAAAAAGTATATTAGAAGCTATTAGGGTCATCTTCAGCTTTGAATTACAACTCTTAAAAAGTAAAATTAGTCGACTCTCAAATTACATGAGCTATTCTCTTATTAAAAAATAAAAGTTAAAATTCACTATGCTTATGATGGCAGTATGGAGCCAAAACGAATTCTATTATTTCTTCTCAAGTAAGCAAAAGAATTAGTGACAGAATGCAAGATAAGGAGATGAAAATAAAATATATTATTTAACAACTACCAGTGTTCATTGAAAAACACGAATTTTAAGTAAGACATTTAATATAATATAAACAATTAAATCAACCCCTGGATCTCTTCAGAAGCCCAGAGGATATTTTTTATTCTTGCTGTTTCCTAATGCAATAAAATGATATAATAACACTCACATGGCTTTACTTAAAAATGTTATTTAAGATCAAATTATGCAAAACAGATGTCCAATTCTCTGAGCTTACACAACCCTAGAGAAGACAAACATTATCTACTAAGTGCTAAAATGGTCTGAAGGTCAGAAGCGTATCTGTGATGACTCACAGAGGCACTCGATACTAAGCACACTCCATCTTCTACCTCCACAGAGTGCCCTCCACAGGTCTGCCAAGAGATGCCACGAGAATCATTTCCAACATTCACTCCTGTATAAATGGCACTTTTATTGTTGCCAATAATGAAATGGGAAGAAAGGTACAGGAATTAATACCACTGATTATCTTGGGTATTTTTATTCAAGGCTAATTTTTCTTTTATTTAACCAACGGGTTTGTAAATAACTCTTTCAAGTAATTGTTTTCGATCCAGGTAAAAAAACAAGCCAAGTACCCATAAACACACTGGGTAGAATAGCAAAGCAATATGAATAAAAATGCATAATAATATAATTTTATAATAACATGAGAAAATATTAGGTGGGAAGAGTAGACCAATGGTAATCTAAGGCAGTGATATGAGGAAGTGGGAAGGATACATGGGATATTTTGAGTTACAATCAAAGGATTGTTTGTTTCAGTGGCTATTGAGGCTGGGAGCTGATGGTGTCCAAAATGATTCTCAGCCTAAACTATGTAAAAGAACGGTGGTTCTTTTACACCATTTATATGATTCTGGTTTATGTTGACAACTGAATTTTATCTGACAAAAAAGCAGAAACAGTAATTTGATATATCTATGTCACCCATGATGGATAATCAGAGGTACGTCCAGCCCTCAATTGGTTGAATTAACTATCACAATGCACTATGAACAAAAAATAACAACAGAGGCATTTTTAAATCCTTTTATGTATCTCATTGGCAGAAACTTTTTCTTTAATTTTTTCTTCATTATCATTTACACAATTATACTAAAAATAAACAGTGAACTTTAAAATCTACTGTGTATATGTACTGAGTAATCACTGCCCAGGCACTGTGGTAAGCACCACTGACTCAAAGTTGAGTATAATAACTCAAGCCCCACTCTTAAGTCAGGTGTGGCAGGAAGATAGTGATGTTGCAATGATGTGAACACTTCCCTCATTCAACATTCACCAAGGGCACACACAAAAGTGGCACCAAAGCTAGGTCAGGGAGGTGGGGTGCTAGTGACGGCTCTTTAGAGAAAGGGAACTCCGAGCTGAGTCTTCCAGGATGAGGCGTTAGACAAGCCACACACGGAGAACAGACTGAGGATTCAACATTTGTTCATTCCACAAACATTTGTGAGCCTGTTACAGTGAACAGACACTGACATTGGGCATGAAAAACACATGTCCATGGCCTCTCAGAAGCTTCCAGTCTAACAGAGTAAGCAACTGAGTAATTAAGTAATTAAAATACAAAGTTGTAGTTGCTATGTCAGAGACATATTCCAATGCCAAAGTGAGAGAATGGCACTGCAGAAAACAATGGCTACCGCAAGTTTAGGATCATCCTCAGGGTAAATTAAGAACTGAACTGGACTGTCACTGAGAAACTGTAAAGCACACACAAATGCAAATAGTGACCATCAACATCTTGGAGGGTGGAGGAAGATACTTTATTCACTGTCTAAACTTCATTCACTTCATTCATTGTCCAAACTTTAGAAGGACTAACCAGTGCTTCACAGCCGAAATCAAGATGTGATTTAACCACAGGAGGAACAGCATGTCCACGGTTGTTGTTGGGAATCACAGCATGGCTTTCTAGGAAAGCAACTACGCTCTTGCGAAAGTAGTAGCAGTTCACATGAAAATGCCTGTTCTTTAGAGCTTGGTGTTTTGCTTTTATAAAACTTCTTTCGAGAGCTGCATTGCTGCCTTAACTGATATTCCAGGGAGGCAAACTCCCACCTTGCCACACACAGGTCAGATATTTCAAAACTAACCATTATTGTTGGAGTTTGAAAGCTACTTTATCCCCATGAGAGTCAACTTCCAGAGAGACGGTTCTTTTGTAAAGTGTTTTAGGGAACATCTTTAAACCTTTTCGTTAGGCGGAATTACTTCCATAGAGTCTAGACCAGGCCCAGAGGAGAAAGCTGAACTAAAAGCAAAGAATATTTTTCAATTGTTGAGGAAAAAAAATTCAGTGATTTTATATTTCAAATAAAAAATGTTCAGGTAGGCCGGGCGCGGTGGCTCAAGCCTGTAATCCCAGCACTTCGGGAGGCCGAGACGGGCGGATCACGAGGTCAGGAGATCAAGACCATCCTGGCTAATACGGTGAAACCCCGTCTCTACTAAAAAATACAAAAAACTAGCTGGGCGACGAGGCGGGCGCCTGTAGTCCCAGCTACTCGGGAGGCTGAGGCAGGAGAATGGCGTAAACCTGGGAGGCGGAGCTTGCAGTGAGCGGAGATCCGGCCACTGCACTCCAGCCTGGGCGGCAGAGCAAGACTCCGTCTCAGAAAAAAAAAAAAAAAACGTTCAGGTGATTTAATATTTAAACTTGTCTATCAGATTTTATATTGATTAGCAGGCAGTGTAATGAACAGAGGAGAGGATGGGGTACCATCTATTTACAGTCAAGGTACCTTTCAGTTACATGGAAAATGATGTCCTAGAGAGTACATATACCAAAACAAAACCACTGAGCAGCCAAAACAGATGTCATCAAATCCATGCATTTATTCAGTTGACTCAGAGCCTGTACTCAACCATATGCACAAAAATTATGTTATCTGGTATCTGCACCTTCAGAAATTCACAGGAAATAAAGACCGCTAAAGCAGATACCCAAGCAACAATGAGAAAACTGAGTTGTCAAAAGGGAAGACACAACAAAATATAAAAGACAGTCATGCCAAGTTGCAGCACAGCAGCCAGGGGTAGTCAGGAGCATAAGTAAGCCACTACTCTCTAGCACATCTGTGGAAAAACACTTATGTTTTTCAACATGGCCTTAACTTACCACAAACACTGATAAAGTTTTGACTGATATTCACCTAAAAGCAGTAAAATGTCCTGATATCATAGTGTTAGCCAGTTGTCAGCCATCTTGAAGATTCAGCTTTCTAGACCACCTTCATCTGCTGAAGACCAAGTCCACCATGCCACTGTGCAAGTTCAACTTCAGTTTCACTTTTCATTTCAGAACCTTGAACTTTCATAAGATTACAAAGATTAACTCGCATATGGCCCAGTCTCTAGCCTAAGGGAAGACACTGGGGCTCTTAGCTTTGAGGATACTCCTGATGCACATACGGGTTAGGAGCTACAGAAGAGCAACATCATGTGGTCAGACATCAAGTGAGCTGATATCCACAGCCCCACAGAAAGCATCCAATAATTACTTGCATTAGAATATGCTCAGAAAAAATTAGCACTCCACAAAAAGGCATCAGTTAAATAATGGCCACTTACTGGCCACTGCAGGAAGAAAAAATCATGGCTTTTCTTGGGAAGTTTAAAAATCTAAAAAACTGATGGATGGCTGGCAAGATAGCCGAATAGGAACAACTCCGGTCTGCAGCTTCCAGCAAGATCAACACAGAAGGCGGGTGATTTCTGCATTTCCAACTGAGGTACCTGGCTCATCACATTGGGACTGGTTAGACAGTGGGTGCAGCCCACAGAGGGAGAGCAGAAGCAGGGTGGGGGCATTGCCTCTGGGGAAGTGCAAGGGGTCAAGAACTTCCCTCCCCTAGCCAAGGGAAGCTGTGAGGCACTGTGCCATAAGGAATGGTGCACTCTAGCCCAGATATTACGCTTTTCCCAGGGTCTTTGCAATCCGCAGACCAGGAGATTCCCTCCAGTGCCTGTGCTACCAGGGCCCTGGGTTTCAAGCACAAAATTGTGCGGCTGTTTGGGCAGATACTGAGCTAGTTGCAGGAGGTTCTTTTCATACCCCAGTGGCACCTGGAAAGGCAGCAAGACAGAACCGTTCACTCCCCTGGAAAGGGGACTGAAGCCAGGGAGCCAAGTGCTCTAGCTCAGCAGACCCCACCTTAACAGAGCCCAGCAAGCTGAGATCCACTGGCTTCAAATTCTCATTGCCAGCACAGCAGTCTGAAGTCAACCTGGGATGCTCCAGTTAGGTAGGGCGAGGGGCGTCTGCCATTACTGAGGCTTGCTTGAGTGGGCAGTTTTCCCCTCACAGCATAAACAAAGACGCTGGGAAGTTAGAACTGGGTGGAGCCCACCGCAGCTCTGCAAAGCTGCTGTAGCCAGACTGCCTCCCTAGCTTCCTCCTCTCTGGGCAGGACATCTCTGAAGGAAGGGCAGCAGCCCCAGGCAGGGGCTTACAGGTAAAACTCCCATCTCCCTGGGACAGAGCACCCGGGGGAAGGGGCAGTTGTGGGCGCAGCTTCAGCAGACTTAAACACTCCTACCTGTCGGTTCTGAAAAGAGCAGCGACTCTCCCAGCAGAGTTCAAGCTCTGCTAAGGGACAGACTACCTCTTCAAGTGAGTCCCTAACTCCTATGCCTCATAATGGGGAGACACCTCCCAGGAGGAATTGGCAGACACCTCATACAGGAGAACCCCAGCTGGCATCTGGTGTGTGCCCCTCTGGAACGAAGCTTCCAGAGGAAGAACATGCAGCAATCTTTGCTGTTCTGCAGCCTCCACTGGTGATACCCAGGCAAAAGGAGTCCAAAGTGGACCTCCAATAAACTCCAGCAGACCTGCAGCAGAGGGGCCTGACTGTTTGAAGGAAAACTAACAAACAAAAAGGAATAATATAAACATCAACAAAAAGGACGTCCACACCACAATCCCATTCAAAGGCCATCAACATCAAAGACCAAAGGTAGATAAACCAATGAAGATGGGGAGAAACCAGAGCAAAAAGGCTGAAATTGCAAAAACCAGAATGCCTTTTCTCCTCCAAAAGATCACAACTCTTCATTAGCAAGGGAACAAAACTGGATGGAGAATGAGTTTAACAAATTGACAGAAGCAGGCTTCAGCAGGTGCGTAATAACAAACTCCTCCAAGCTAAAGGAGCATGTTCTAACCCAATGCAAGGAAGTTAAGAACCTTGAAAAAGGGTTAGACGAATTGCTAACTAGAATAACCAATTTAGGGAAGAACATAAATGACCTGACGGAGCTGCAAAACACAGCACGAGAACTTCATGAAGTATACACAAGTATAAACAGCTAAATCGATCAAGTGGAAGAAAGGATATCAGGCATTGAGGATCAACTCAATGAAATAAAGCATGAGGACAACATTAGATAGAAAAGAATGAAAAGGAACAAACAAAGCCTCCAAGAAATATGGGACTATGTGAAAAGAAGAAACCTATGTTTGACTGGTGTACCTGAAAGTGACAGGGAGAATGGAACCAACTGGGAAAACACTCTTCAGGGTATTATCCAGGAGAACTTCCCCAACCTAACAAGACAGGCCAACACTGAAATTCAGGAAATACAGAGAACACCACAAAGATAGTCCTCGGCAAGAGCAACCCTAAGACACATAATCATCAGATTCAACAAGGTTAATATGAAGGAAAAAATGTTAAAGGAAGTCAGAGAGAAAGGTCGGGTTACTCACAAAGGGAACCACATCAGACTAACAGCGGATCACTCAGCAGAAACCCTACAAGCCAGAAGAAAGTGAGGGCCAATATTTGACATTTTTAAAGAAAAGAATTTTCAACCTAGAATTTCATATCCACCCAAATTAAGCTTCATAAGCAAAGGAGAAATAAAATCCATTACAGACAAGCAAATGCTGAGAGATTTTGTCACCATCAGGCCTGCCATACAAGAGCTCCTCAAGGAAGCACTAAACAGGGAAAGAAACAACCAGTACCAGCCACTGTAAAAACATGGCAAATTTTAAAGAACACTGACACTATGAAGAAACTGCATCAACTAAAGGGCAAAATAACCAGCTAGCATCATAATGACAGGATCAAATTCATATATAACAATATTTACCTTAAATGTAAATGGGCTAAATGCCCCATTTAAAAGGCAGAGACTGACAAACTGGAGGAAGAGTCAAGACCCATCAATGTGCTGTATTCAGGAGACCTACCTCATGTGCAAAGACACACATGGGCTCAAAATAAAGGGATGAAGGAATATTTACCAAGTAAATAGACAGCAAAAAATAAATAAATAAATAAATAAATAAATAAATAAATAAATAAAGCAGGGGTTGCAATCCTAGTCTCTGATAAAGCAGACTTCAAACCAATAAAGATCAAACGAGACAAAGAAGGGCATTACATAATAGTAAAGGTATCAATGAAACAAGAAGAGCTAACTGTCCTAAATATATATGTACCCAATACAGGAGCACCCAGATTCCTAAAGCAAGTTCTTAGAGACCTACAAAGAGACTTAGACTCCCACACAGTAACAGTGGGAGACTTTAACACCTCACTGTCAATATGAGACAGATCAACGAGAAAGAAAATTAACAAGGATATTCAGGACTTGAACTCAGCTTGGGACCAAGTGGACCTAATAGACATTTTCAGAACTCTACACCCCAAATCAACAGAATATGAATTCTTCTCAGCACCACTTCACACTTATTCTAAAATTGACCACATAATTGGAAGTAAAACACTCCTCAGCAAATGCAAAAGAACGGAAATTATAACAAACAGTCTCTCAGAGCACAGTGCAATCAAGTTAGAACTCAGGAGTAAGAAACTCAACTCACTCAAAATCACACAATTATATGGAAACTAAACAACCTGCTCCTGAATGACTACTGGGTAAATAAAAAAATTAAGGCAGACATAAGTAAGTTCTTTGAAACCAATGAGAACAAAGACACAACATACCAGAATCTCTGGGACACAGATAAAGCAGTGTTTAGAGGGAAATTTATAGCACTAAATGCCCACAAGAGAAAGCAGGAAAGATCTAAAATTGACACTCTAACATCACAATTAAAAGAACTAGAGAAGCAAGAGCAAACACATTCAAAAGCTAGCAGAAGGCAAGAAATAACTAAGATCAGAGAAGAACTGAAAAAGACAAGAGACATGAAAAAACCTTCAAAACAATCAATGAATCCAGGAGCTGGTTTTTTGAAAAGATCAACAAAATAGACAGTACCCTACCCAGACTAATAAAGAAGAAAAGAGAGAAGAATCAAATAGAAGCAATAAAAAATAATAAAGGGGATATCACCACTGATCCCACAGAAATACAAACTACCATCAGAGAATACTATAAACACCTCTATGCAAATAAACTAGAAAATCCAGAAGAAATTGATGAATTCCTGGACACATACACCCTCCCAAGTCTAAACCATGAAGAAGTTGAATCCCTGAACAGACCAATAACAAGTTCTGAAATTGAGGCAGTAATTAATAGCCTACCAACCAAAAAAAAGTCCAGGACTAGGTGGATTCACAGTCGAATTCTATCAGAGGTACCAAGAGGAGCTGGTACCATTCTTTCTGAAAATATTCCAAACAATAGAAAAAGAGGGAATCCTCCGTAACTCATTTTATGAGGCCAGCATCATCCTGATACCAAAACCTCGCAGACATACAACATAAAAAGAAAATGTCAGGCCAATATCCCTGATGAACATCAATGCGAAAAATCCTCAAGAAAATACTGGCAAACCGAATCCAGCAGCACATCAAAAAGCTTATCCACCATGATCAAGTCGGCTTCATCCCTGGGATGCAAGGCTGGTTCAACATACACGAATCAAAAAACATAATCCACAACATAAATAGAACCAATGACAAAAAGCACGTGATTATTTCAATAGATGTAGAAAAGGCTTTCGACAAAATTCAACACCCCTTAATGCTAAAAGCTCTCAAAAAACTAGGTATCGATGGAACGTATCTCAAAATAATAAGAGCTATTTGTGACAAACACACAGCCAATATCATACTGAATGGGCAATAACAGGAAGCATTCGCTTTGAAAATCGGCACAAGACAAAGATGCCCTCTCTCACCACTCCTTTGTTCTGACCAGGGCAATCAGGCAAGAGGAAGAAATAAAGCGTATTCAAATAGGAAAAGAGGAAGTCAAACTGTCTCCGTTTGCAGATGACATGATTGTATATTTAGAAAACCCCATAATCTCAGCCCAAAATCTTCTTAAGCTGAAAAGTAACTTCAGCAGAGACTCAGGATACAACATCAGTGTGCAAAAATCACAAGCATTCATATGCACCAATAACAAACAGCCAAATCATGAGTGAACTCCCATTCACAACTGCTACAAAGAGAATAAAACACCCAGGAATGCAACTTACAAGGGATGTGAAGGACCTCTTCCAAGAGAACTACAAACCACTGCTCAAGGAAATAAGCAAGGATACAGACAAATGGACAAACATTCCATGCTCATGGATAAGAAGAATCAAGATTGTGAAAATGGCCATACTGCCCAAAGGAATTTATAGATTTAATGCTATCCCCATCAAGTTACCATTGACTTTCTTCATAGAATTAGAAAAAACTACTTTAAATTTCATATGGAACCAAAATAGAGCCTGCATATCCAAGACAATCCTAAGCAAAAAGACCAAAGCTGGAGGTATCACGTTACCTTACTTCAAACTATACTACAAGGCTACAGTAACCAAAACAGCATGGTACTGGTACCAAAGCAGATATATAGACTAATGGAACAGAACAGAGGACTCAGAAATAATACCACACATGTACAACCATATGATCTTTGACAAACCTGACAAAAATAAGCAACGGGGAAAGGATTCCCTATTTAATAAATGGTGTTGGGGAAACTGGCTAGCCATATACAGAAAACTGAAACTGGACCCCATTCTTACACCTTATACAAAAATTAACTTAAAATGAACTAAAGACTTAAACGTAAGACCTAAAACCATAAAAATCTAGAAGAAAACCTAGGCTATACCATTCAGGACATAGGCATGGGCAAAGAATTCATGACTAAAACACCAAAAGCAATGGCAACAACAGCCAAAATTGACAAATGGGATCTAATTAAACCAAAGAGCTTCTGCACAGCAAAGGAAACTATCATCAGAGTGAACAGACAGCCTACAGAATGGGAGAAAATTTTTGCTATCTGTCCATCTCACAAAGGGCTAATATCCAGAAACAACAAATAACTTAAACAAATATATTAAAAAAAAACAACTCCAAAAAGTGGGCAAAGGATATGAACAGACACTTCGCAAAAGAAGATATTTATACAGCCAACAGACATATGAAAAAAAGCTCATCATCACAGGTCATTAGAGAAATGCAAATCAAAACCACAATGAGATACACACACCAGTTAGAATGGCGATCATTAAGAACTCAGGAAACAATAGATGCTGGAGAGGATGTGGATTAACAGGAACGCTTTTACACTGCTGGTGGGAGTATAAATTAGTTCAACCATTGTGGAAGACAGTGTGGTGATTCCTCAAGGATCTAGAACCAGAAATACCATTTGACCCAGCAATCCCTTTACTGGGTATATGTAATCCCATTCTGCTATAAACACACATGCACATGTATGTTGATTGAGGCACTATTCACAATAGCAAAGACTTGGAACCAACCCAAATGCCCATCAGCAGCAGACCAGATAAAGAAAATGCGGCACATATACACCATGGAATACTATGCAGCCATAAAAAAGGGTGAGTTCATGTCCTTTGCAGGGACATGGATGAAACTGGAAACCATCATTCTCAGCAAACTAATACAGGAACAGAAAACCAAACACTGCATGTTCTCACTCATAAGTGGGAGTCAAACAATGAGAACACATGGACACAGGGAGGGGAACATCACACACCAGGGCCTGTCGGGGGTGAGGGGCTAGGGAAGGGATAACATTAGGAGAAATAACTAACGTAGATGACAGCTTGATGGGTGCAGCAAACGGCCATGGCACGTGTATATCCATGTAACAAACCTGCACGTTCTGCACATGTATCTCAGAACTTGAAGAATAATAAAATAATTTTTAATCTAAAAAATGTAAAAGCCTCACCATTCACCTACCCACACGAAATTGCCAAATCTCAGACCAATTAAGTCAAACCCATAGTTTATAGTCCATTTCTATACTTCAAAAAAAAAAAAAAAAAAAGACAAGCATTTAAACAAACTGATGGTGAAATTGTGAGAACAAATCTTATTTCCAGCTTTTCTCTAACCCAAACCTAATAGAAGAAAGCTAAGTATGACTACTGGAAGCAACACAGGGTTTCCCAAGAAAATCTGCCTTTACAAGTTTGTCCGTATTTCATTTTTTCAGACCAAAGACTCTACTGTGACTTCTGATAACCTAAGCAACTTACAGAGTTGTAGACATCCCCAGGTAAATTGCCCAGGCAGGCTGCATACCAAGACCTGTTGACGGGGATATCAGAATTCCGTATTAATCAGAGAGGAATCATTTCCTCTTTAGATTCAAATGAAGGTAAAATGATTCTGCGAGTTTGTTACATTTATTGAGCAACTGCACTTAGCCTGTTCAGTATCATAGAAGCACCATTCACAGTCTTAGCAGAACTAGCCACAGCAAAATTATCAAGTTCATTTTCCACCTTCCTCCTTCCCATTTTACTTTTCTTACTCTCCATCTCCTTGTGCCTCCATTCACTTGCTTAAAACTTTCTTCAACAGTATCAGAGAAATCCCTGGGAGGTGTCCGTGGATAAAATTCAAGGGGTCCAGAAACGTCAATGATAAAATTACATCTTAATTTTCAATACCTTCTAACTGAAAGTACTGAAAACACCTGAATGTGGTATTCATATTTGAATGTGGCATTTCCTTCAAATATAATGTCGTTAACAAACTACAATTGTATCAGCAGTATTTGTGACTTTATCATCACTAAAAAATGAGGAGATATTCACATCACCATGTTACATTCATACTTTAAAATTACCTGAGTGAACAGACTTATTGCTAGATATCATTATTAAATAAAGACACTGATAAATAAAGACACCTACTATTATATGTCAAATTTTGTTTTAATATTTGGATAGCTTTATTTTGAACTTAACTGATTTCACTATAATCTTATACATTTTATGTCATGCATTTATGCATATCATTTTGAAAAGAGGTCTGTAGACTCCACCAGGCTGCCAAAAGTGTACGTGGCATGAAAACAATCAAGAATTCATGTTCTAAACACTCATGTCTTTCTGTGATTCCTCTTCCCTTATGACCATATGCGTTATAAAGTGGTTTTCAAAAAGCATAGAATTTTAGGCACCTAGGTAAGACAGAAATCTTGAGGAGAGGGTTTTTCCCCAGTATTCAATCAAATACACAGCCTACACATCCACGTCTACTTTGCAGGGTTGGGGTAAGAGAGTAGGTTTACTGCTTGTCTATATTAGGATTTTGGCTTCCTGTTTATGTGCGGGTTCTCTCTCTGTCTCTCTCTCTCAGACACACACACACACACACACACACACACACCCCAATACCAAATAGTCTTCATTCCACTATCTCTCCCAAGAAAGGTGTGCAAGATTTTGAGTAAAAGGTGGAAGACCTGTGTGCCAAGTTGTGTTTTGACCACACCAAAACAGACCAGATCCTCAGAAAGACAAGCAATAGAAACCTCCTAACAGAAGCTTTCAAAGTCTGATGGGTTTTAGACTTGTTTTAGGTATATTTTTATAGAAATTTTAGGCTCATTTCAATTTACCCAACATAAGTTGTAGAAAATGCTGATTAGGTACAAGTATAAACATTTTTAAATATTATGCTGTCACCTGCAAAGTCCTGCTGCAATAAGCCAGATTGCATTCAAATATTAAAGACATGAAAATACTCAGTGAGTAATTGTTAGTCTTACTTAGTTTTCATATTACTATAAATACTCAGTGTGTTTATTTTAATCATTATTCTGTTTACTTTATAAGCAGAAACTTAAAAGCACAAACCATAATTTTTTTAGGGGATTTACAGAGCTGCAAACCTCCAGTTTAAAAAAAAATTGTAGGGAAGGCAAGAAAGGTTGAAAAATCATACATTCAGCCATGTAGAACTCGCTTATTAAAGGTCTAGAAACAGAGCGAAGAGTGTAGGATCTAGGATACAAAAATGAAGAGAAAATGGACTAGGGCATTGGCTCATCCAAAGAGGGACATACAGTGTAGCACAAAAAAGGGAGGGACTAAGGAGGAACAGAAATGGCTTCTTTCTCAGTGGAAGAACTTTTAAAGAATGCATTTGCTATCTGTGCCAGAAAATAATTGGGATAAGGATTCAGAAGGAAAGTACTTGACAGCACTAGTCAGCATAATTCATTTGAAATGGTAAAGGCAGAAGCCAGAAAGCAAGGGATGGTCTATAAAGACAGGAAAGTTGAGACAGAGTAGGGAGTGGGCCTCTACCATGCTCAAAAGCATCACAGTCCCCGTGCAAATTTGGTGCAAATCATGGATCTTTGCCTGTTAAATTCTGTTGTAACATACATCTAAGATTATTTCCCTGCATACTGGACAAACCTTGTTTTTAATGTTTCTGCTAAATAGAAGTATTCAGCATTTCTGTTAAATGCAAATAATCCAGAGGAACAAGATGAATGAGAGGAGAAGGTGGTGAAAGAGGCCAGATGATTCCTGAGCTTGGAAAGGCTAATTAGTTCTGTGACTTCAGGAGGTGGGTTTCCCAAGTCACGTATACCAGCAGGTGCTTGGCCTGGGATCTGAGACTGAACAAGACAGAACCCCCTCCCCCTGCAGTCTTCCCTCACTGAGCACATAGATCCATCTGTTTATCCGAATCCATTTTTTCTCTGCCAAACTAAAAGAAGAAAAACTTGAAAAACTGGCAGAATGGGCACAGTGGCTCATACCTGTAATCCCAGCTCTTTGGGAGGCCAAGGTGGGCAGATCACTTGAGGTCAGAAGTTCAAGGCCAGCCTAGCCAATGTGGTGAAACCCCGTCTCTACTAAAAATACAAAAATTAGCTGGGCTTGGTGGCACACACCTGTAATCCCAACTACTTGGGAGACTGAGGCAGGAAAATCGCCTGAACCTGGGAGGCAGAAGTTGTAGTGAGCCGAGACTGCATCACTGCATTCCAGCCTGGGTGACAGAACGAGACTCTGTCTTAAAAAAAAAAAAAAAAAAAAAAAAAAAAGACCTGGCAGAAATACTCACAATTCAATAAGGATCAGAAAATTCTCCATAAATTTTTTCAATTGTAAACTTTCAGTCTACTAGCCTTCCACTTGTACCTTTGCCTGGGTTCTCTGGAAAATGGAGCCTGGGAAAACACTTCCTGGTTTCCATGTAAATGGTTATGAGGGAGGGAGGAGGGAAGGAGGCAGGGCTTTGAGGCAAGGGAGGGAGGTATATGGGGCAGGTTGGTTACTGACCTGGCCACGTTTTCAAGGCACAGCAGATCAGAGTAGCTGTAAAAACCCCTGAATCTGCACACAGTCCACCACGGGGGTGGAATTTCTACTAGCTCTGGTCTCCAACCACCAAGGTTTGCAACACAGGGTACCAATTCCCCAACCCCCATTTCTGACTGGTCTCCTGGTTCCTCTGGCAGCCATCCTGGAAGCCTGAGTTCCCCCACAGGAGTGGCATCTGCTGTGCAAGCCAGGGTTATGGGAACCTCAGTGGGCATGCTTGGGCCAGAGGTGCCTGGGGATCAGAATAGGAGCAGAGAAACTCAGAAACTCATGGAAGCCCTGGGTGCTAGGCAGTAATGCTGGTTCTTGATCACAAGTGACATCAGACTTGGGAGAAGGGAGTAATAATGGGCCTGACTGGCCCAGCAGAGGTATGCTGACTACCTGGCTGCCACCAGCAAGGATCAGGAGAGAAATCTGACCTCTGTGTCTAAAGAATGCAGTGGGCATCAGGGAATTTCCCTAAAGGGGGATCAGGGAAGCACAGCAGAAAAGGACGGCCAAGAAGATCCTGGGAGATGAATAAACTGGGTCCAGCACAACACATGCGTTAACATACATAATACATGTTTATCATATACATCTATACACATATGCATATCTAACACACATATTAAACAGTTGGCATCAGCTTTAGATGGAACTCATTTTGCAGAGGTTTACACAAAACTGGGAATATCAGTAGAAATTAGAGAATAAGTGAAGCTGCTCAAATCTCATTTATATAAATTTGGATTTCATATTTCCTGCACTTTGGGGCAAAACCCCAGAATGCACTGACTGTCTCAGGAACCCCATTCTATAATTCAAGGATGCTCTATTTTTTAGACAGTCATATAATTACAGTAACAAGTAAATCAAATCATGAATTGTTCTCTTTATTGAAGACTGGCCAATTGTTCACTAAGATGTCAGCTCTGGGAGGACTTGTTTATAGATATCCTTGGTATCAACACACTATCTGGCACTTAATAGGTTCTGTAAATAAAGGCACATTCTTTACCTAGTGTATGGAACAAGGATACAGCCGACCAGGACGGTGTGAATCTCCATTATAATAGCGCCAGCTCTTACCACTTCAAGACTTCTCTCCAAAACACTTCCAGGCACTGTGTTAAGTACTTTACACATATTAACACTTTCATTAATATATATATATATATATTTTTTTTTTTTTTGGCAGGGACATCTTTTATGTAAGAGATCATCAGCTTCACAGACAAATCATAGGCTACCACTTGCTATCCCCTCCACATTTGCACGATTGCTATTTCCATAACCTCCAAGCTTCTCTAAAGATCTGTTACTCGAAAACCACCTGAAATAGCTATTTTTCATCTTTTTTTTTTTTTATACTTTAAGTTCTAGGGTACATGTGCATAACGTGCAGGTTTGTTACATATGTATATATGTGCCATGTTGGTGTGCTGCACCCATCAACTCGTCAGCACCCATCAATTCATCATTTATATCAGGTATAACTCCCCAATGCAATCCCTCCCCCCTCCCCCCTCCCCATGATAGGCCCCAGTGTGTGATGTTCCCCTTCCCGAGTCCAAGTGAGCTCAAAATATATTAAATTATATTGGTAATTCTCATCATAGAAATAAAACTAGAATTTTCCCCCCGAACTTACTTTTGTTTGTTTGTTTGTTTTCTAAAAGACAGGGTCTTACTCGCCCAGGCTAGAGTGCAGTGGCGCAATCACAGCTCATTGTAATGTCAATTCCCGGGCTCAAGCAATCAATCTTCCCACCTCAGCCTCCGGAATAGCTAGGACTGCAGGTAAGCCACGAATCCTGGCTTATTTAATTTTTTTTAAATAAGAGATGGAGTCTTGCCATGTTGCCAGGCTGGTCTTGAACTCCCAGCCTCAAGTGATCCTCCCACCTCGGTCTCTCAAAGTGCTAGAATTACAAGCATGAGCCACCTTGCCTAGCCCAGAACTTACTTTTTAATAAACAAAAACATAACTTTGCGGTTTCTCAGTGCCACATTTCAAGGGAGCATTGGTAATCTTGCACTCTTTCAAAATGTGACCTTCCTTGTACATCACCTTTATTTATCCTATTCAATAAGAAAAACAAAATCTACATAAAGATTTAAATCCTTAAAAGATCTATGATGAACCTAAGCTTTGATTTAATTGCTGGAAATACTTAAGGCCAAGCAAGAGCCTTACAACCCAAGAAATTAGAAACATTCAAATGAAAGATTAGCCCTCTCTCTCTTCTAACAGCACTTAAAGAAGAAAGCGATTAAAGTAAGTAAGCTGTTTCTTCTCTTTGCTCTACTTTTTTAAGAGTCCCATCATTTGCTTCTTTACCTTTGTCAACAGCTCAAAGAAATGAAAGTTATGATGTAATCTTAGCTTGATTTCCACCCACACCTCAAATTTCTGTATTCAACGGCTTTGTTCTAGTCCTCTATTGATGCAGAAAAAGTTGGCTGTACAAACAGCCAGCAAAAAGCCAAATAACACGCCTACTGTTGGAAAGGTAATGGCTGAAAGAAACTGACTGAGTTCCCGGATGCAGGATGGATGAATGGCCCTAAGGAGTGAGGATGCCCGCATCATGCTCCATTTGCAGGAAGGGCAAATGGAGAAGACAGAACTGTCCTGTCACAGGCCCACAAGCCATAGAAATCTCAAAGGGAAATGTAAACACAGGTGTATTCTCATACCTCTTTCAGCAAATCATCATACATTTGTTGCAGTAATATTTTTCTATAATTTTCAGCCTTTGCATGATTTCTTTCATGCAGAATCCCTGAAGCCAGCATCCCAGTTTTATCGAAAGGTTACCTGTTAGCACTTTACTAGATTACAGTGCAATCAGCCTGCAGGCTACCTATTTTAAAACAAGTTTTAAAATTTTAATCTAGTTACTCTATTTCAAGGTTTAACAATCTAGTTTCCCAGTTGCTTATCAGATAAAGCCCAACGTCCTCAGCATGCCACACAGGACGCTTCGAACTGAGCTCAGCCTATCTACTGACTGTGACCATCTGTCAACCTGCCTGTCACGTGCCCCTCTGCACCACTTTCAGCTCAGAGACCATGCACTGATTTCCCACAGCAGAGAAAAGCCAGAAACTCATTCTGCAGGATTCAAGAAGTGTTTCCCAGAAGAGATGGCACATGAGGTTGAGCGATGATAGAGAAACACAAGGAGAAGGAGCGGGAAGGCATTCTGAAGCCGGGAAGGCATTCTGAAAGGGCAAGCGACGTCAGCCAGGAGATAATGCTCCCATCTTGCTCCTGTCCATGAGTCATTTATAAGTCAGATGTTTTTGAGATGAGTACTACCTCTGCATCAGCACAGGGAATACTGATACTGCCTCTTGTTGCCTGCATATACACCCTCTGTCTACAGCTTAGATATAGAGATGACGGTAGTGTCATTCAAAGCAGGCACACTCTTGATCTTTTTTTTTTTTTTTTTTTTTTGAGATAGGGTCTTGCTCTGTTGCCCAGGCTGGAGTGCAGTGGCATGATCATGGCTCACCACAGCCTAGACCTCCTGGGCTCAAGTGATTCTCTTGCCTCAGCCTCCAGAGTAGGTGGGACCCTAGACATGTGCCACCACATCCAGCTAGTTTGTTTTTTTTTTCTGCAAAGACAGGGTCTCACTATGTTGCCCACATTGGTCTTGAACTCCTGGGCTCTAGCAATCCTCCTGTCTCAGCCCCCTAACGTGCTGAGATTACGGGCATGAGTCATGGCACCCGGTCTGCTGACCTTTTCAACTGGTCTAATGTGGCTATCAACAAACAAAAGTAGAGACAAGTCACTAGGTAAAATGTATGCCGACATGTGCATTACTCAAAACATTTTTTAATTTCCTCTGTTCAAATTGCTACTGTAGTTGCATTCCGTGTCTATGAATATGTATATATAAAGTATGACTATGCCTTGTTTATAAATCTTTGCAATCAAGATAGGTAACTATGGTTTTCAAGGACAGCATGATATAAACAAGCAAAGATAAGAACAAAACAAGCTTCACAAGCCTCTTCCATTCCCACGGAAAATAGAAGGGAATCTAGAATACTGGATCGTTAACTTCACTAATTACAAAGCAGGGATGGCTCAACGCTTTACAGGAGGGGGACGAAGAAGCCTAGTCCTTGTCGGGCCTTTTTCACATTGAATTATCTCATAATTAAACCAAGCTGATGAGCAAGTGTTATCATACCCATTTTGCAGAAGCTGAGAAAAAGCAACTTATCCCAGATGACTGATTCCCAGGCACCTTCTGCCTTTTCTACCATGACCTACTTGCTGTGGGGATACTATTTTCAGCCACATGCCTAGCAGTGTCAAACATTTGAATTATGCCATTAATTCTCCTTACTCTGAATCTGTGTTCACAAAGATACACAAATGTCTTTCCATGTAGTTCATGTGCTAGCCAGAGGAAACAGGGTCTTCTCAGATGGAGGGTTCTGTTTTTCCATTGCCAAATAATAAACTGGAATTTAATTTCACAAGTCTTTTGGGAGCTTAGCTGGCAAGAAGCTGATCCACACTCCTTGTACTGACAAAAAGCTTACTTAGTTCTCACAAGCTGCAAGCTGAGTTCAGTGCTATTAGTTCCATTTAACAAATGAAGAATTAAGATTTAGTAGAGGGTGGAAATGGAATTCAAAGGAAAGTCAGTTTCTGAGTCTCTGCAAATAGGATGGTACCATAGCCTTCTTTCTTCTTCCTTCTTTGTGTAGGTGGCATGCTCCATGGAAGTCACAAAGAAAAGGAGCTACGGCCGGGCGCGGTGGCTCAAGCCTGTAATCCCAGCACTTTGGGAGGCCGAGACGGGCGGATCATGACGTCAGGAGATCGAGACCATCCCGGCAAACACAGTGAAACCCCGTCTCTACTAAAAAAAAATACAAAAAACTAGCCGGGCGCGGTGGCGGGCGCCTTGTAGTCCCAGCCACTCAGGAGGCTGAGGCAGGAGAATGGCGTGAACCCGGGAGGCGGAGCTTGCAGTGAGCTGAGATCCCGCCACTGCACTCCAGCCCGGGCAACAGAGCGAGACTCCATCTCAAAAAAAAAAAAAAAAGGAGCCAAGAGCAGCTTTGTGGTGGGGAACAATCCCGTCAGACAGAGGAGTGCTAAGTGGAGATGGGAATGAGGTATTTCCCAAGCCATGAGGACCTCTGAGCCACAGGCCCATGCTGGTGTCTTTATGGGAGATCATGTCTCCTTAATCACTATATGCCAGTATGTCACATAATGTCTGGAATACTGCTCAGTCACACCCAACTTTAAGTGTATACTGCACTGCACAGCATTCTAATAATAATAAGGTAAGAGAGGTACACAGAAGGTTAGCAAGCATCTGTTCTTCTCCACCAGGGCAGAAGGAGAAGAAAACACTTACATTATAGCATGAGTTACTCAAAATAGATATATTCAAGAATATCCGCATAGTAAATAGCACGATAAATTCTCCCCCGGAAACCTTTAAATATAAAATGTTTATCTGCCTGGGGCAGTTGGTTGGTATGCTCACTCCTGAGGGTAGGAGATGCTAGCAAACCTTCAAAGATATGCAGTAAAATGGTAACTTATGTATAATTATTTGCTTGGAAACAAATCCGTCAAAGATCAAAAGACTGGGTCGGCTGGATGAAGCGATTAGCAATGAAGCTTCTCTTCCATACCGTTTATATAACAATACATTTACACAGAAAACTTCTAGGCCATTAAAAATCCATTTTTAAAAATATATGTCAGTTGTGTAAAAAAAAAAAAAAACTAACATTTCAAAAGTTTAAAAAGTAAAAATTAAGTCTTCCACTCTCTCAACCCTTTAATTTAATTTCATGCCTCAGAGGTGACCAACTGCTAACAATCGGGCGTGTGCACTTTCAGATATGAGAGCCATCTTTAAATAGTATTTTAAGGTTAGGGAGCAAGCCAAAGAATTTCTGTTCTGGTACCTGCATTTTCAAGTACTCGCCAGTATCTTATACTACAAACCTTCCATCTGTAATGGAGTTTCAAGTAAAATGAAATTAGGCTCCATTTCATTCCACACTAAATTTTTTTGACAATCCCTGTCAAGATTTTACATAGAAAATTGACTTGATTCTTACCTAAGAACCTTTGCAGAAGTGTAAAGGGGTAATATACTAGATCCTCATTATTTCTACTTTAGCTAAGAGAAGTAAGAAGAAGTATAAGATCAGAATTCCAAGTTCAGAGAACTCTTTCCCTTGTATGCTCTTATTTCTTCTACTTTTCAGCAATAAGAATCAGAGGTAACACGGTAAAAGAAGAAACACAATTACTGGAAAATAGTAGACGGCCACTTCTTCAAAAGCAACTATGTCCATCCTTTCCTTTAGCTGAAGGAATTATTTTCCTTCATTCTCTTATGGTACATAAAAACTAATATTGCTGTTTAAATTTTCTGTTTTGTGAAACTTCAGGGGGAAATCCTGAAATGCATCCTAACAAATGGCCAATTCTGCAACTCTCAATTCAGCAGTCTAGGTCCAAAAGATACAGAGAATTTTACGCCTCATTTTCTCTCCAACACCTGCTCTCATTAGCTCAGCTTCTTTGAATGAAAAGACAACCAGACTGAAAATATAATTCCACTGACTAACAATTTAGAAAATCAGTTTTCATTGAAGTTCAAAGCTGTAAACCTGATTAGAAAAAACTGCTCCCTGATTGAAGTGGTTTATCTTGGTGGACAACAGCAGTTCAAAAGAGAATCAGCTTGGTATAGAATATTATTTTAAGCTCTTTCAAGAATAGCTTGTGTTCCCACATTCTATTTCCCCCTTCCAAAGACACAAGTATGTCTCCACCACTTCTAATCAATGGAGATGCTCTTAATAGTCAACAAATAACTGTTTGAGAAGAAGAGAAGATTCAGAAACCCAGTACAATTTTCCTGATGCTCACATTTTTGATGCATGAGTGAAATACCAAAGAATAAGGCAAGGTGGGATTCTTGCTCTTCCTGGCATGCTTTCACTTTTTCATCTACTTCTGAAGCCACTGTACTCTGGGGTAAGACTTCTGCTAACAGCAAAGAAGCAAACAGCCTTACTACTAATTCTAGACTTTACCTGAAGCTCCCAAGGCGGGGACACCTAGGACCAACTTCCACTCCACCTGCAAAAGGGAGACCAAGTCTGTTCTCTCCTACCTCAAGCTGAGACCTACATTCACACTTCCTCAACTATATAACTCACGTAACGATAACAGAAAACACCAACCTCCTTTGAAAGGGATTGTGGAAAGAAATGACACAGTCTGAATTTGAAATCTGCAAAAAGAAGGAATCAGTATCAATATTTTTCCAATGTCCATACAGAACGTTATCTGTTCTGACTTTAGAACATTCTATTCTTTCAAGTCAAATCAGTAAAATATTACGCAATATGTTGTCTTTTACATATTTGAGATTATGCTGCAAGGTAGAAAACATTTAAAAGGGTGGTATTTTCTGGTTATATTGAACCTCTTATCAGTGTAAAGTTTCCTATTTATTGGTATTAAGTTTCTTGCCTGAAGTCAACTTTTTAACAGTTCGGTTCAGCTATGTCAGCTTTTCCTTTGTTTAGGCTATGTAACTATCTATGTATTATTTATTTTTTATTTTTTGATTGATTGGTTGATTGACAGGGTCTCACTCTGGCTGGAGTGCAGTGGTGTGATCATAGTTCAGTGCAGCCTCGAACTCCCAGGCTTATGGGCTCAAGCGATCCTCCCAACCTCAGCATGCTGAGTAGTTGAAAATACAAGTGCATGCCACCATTCACAGTTGTTTCTCTTTCTTTTTTTTTTTTTTTCTTGAGACGGAGTCTCACTCTGCCACCCAGGCTGGAGTGCAATGGCACGACTCGGCTCACTGCAAGCTCTGCCTCCCGGGTTAACATCATTCTCCTGCCTCAGCCTCCCGAGTAGCTAGGACTACAGGTGCCTGCCACCACACCTGGTAATTTTTTTGTATTCTTAGTAGAGATGGGGTTTCACTGTGTTAGCCAGGATGGTCTCGATCTCCTGACCTCATGATCTGCCTGTCTTGGCCTCCCAAAGTTGTTTAAAAAAAAAAAAAATTTGTAGAGATGGGGTCTAGCTTTGTTGCCCAGGATAGTCTTGAACTCCTGGCCTCAAGTGATCCTCCCACCTTGGACTCTTAAAGCACTGGAATTACAGGCATGAGCTACCATGTCCAGTTGATATAACCTTTTATTGCATCCTTTCTACATCTTCATATTTAAGATATGTCTCTTGTAAGCAGCAAACACACATTTTCCTATCCTTTTCTAATCTGATCTAACAATCTTTGCCTTTGAAATAATTCTATGCATATTTACCATAATTCATATATTTGGATTTGAGCTATTGAGCTGTGTTCTTTATCTTACCTTTACTGCCCTCTTCTAGATTGTTTTTATTATCATAATTTCCATGCCAGTAGCTTGTTCTTTATATATCCCTTCTCCATTACTTTTGTGATTGCTGTAGAGATTACAATATAGCTCCCTGAATTACTGAAGCTCAGTATCAGTTCGTACATACACCATATCCTGAAAATCTCAAGAAACTTAAAACACTAACCCCATTTTCTTTTTCTTGAGTTGACATGCAATTGCTGTCATGCATTTTAAATCTCTATGTGAGACCCAAGAAACCATTATTACTTTGAATTCTTATAGTCAAATTTTATTCAGATTTGCCTCCAGTAATACTCCTTGCCACCGCTCCTCATTCGCTGCACCATCATGCTTTATCTAGGATCATTTTCTTTTGCCAAAAGAATTCCTTTAGCATTTCCTTTTAGCATTTGGTGCAATTCTGCTGGTAATTAATTTCCTCAGAGTTTTTTGTTGTTGTTGTTGTTGTTGTTGTTGTTGTTGTTGTTGTTGTTGTCAGTATAAAAATAATTTTATTTCTCCTTCATGGGAAGTAGAATTCTGGGTTGGTGGATATTTCCTTTCCGTACCTTGCAGATGTCAATCCACTGACTTGTAGCTTCCATTATTTCTGCTAAGAGGCTGCTTCCAGTCTTATATTGCTCCTTTGAAAGTGGAATGTCTTTCTTCTCTGGCTGCTTTTAAGACTTTCTCTTGTCTTTGGTTCCCAGCAGTTTGATGACAGTATACATAAGTTTTCTTTATGCTTATCACATTTGGGTCCATAACTCTTCTTTACATCTGTGGCTTGATGTTGTCAGTTTCGGAAAACCTTCAGGGACTATCTACTAAAATACTGCTTAAACTCCTCTGTCTTTTGACTTTCCTGAAGATACTCTGATTATGTATGCTAGATCTGCCATGTCATAGGGCTTATACATTCTTTCCTGTGTTTTCCATTCCTTCATTCTTCTCTGTATTTCCAGTTAAATATTTTTTTCTGTAGAAATTTTGGTTAATTTATTATCTCACAGCTGTATAAAATCTTCTCTTAAACCAACTCACTAGGTTTTTAACATAGATTTTCATTTTAGAATCTCTTTTCACTTTTTAACAGAATTAGTTGTCTGTGAAATTACTCCATTTGTCATTCAATTCTCTAAATATTTTAATCATATATTAAACTCCTTCAACCAATGTTATATTGAAGCTAAATAACTCCAGTATCTGGATCTCCTAAGAGTTCCTATTTGTATATACTTTTTGTGCTACTGATTTTCAGTTAAGTGCTATGTTTTGGGGTACCTGGTTATTTTTAAATTAATAATGCTGTAAATAAAAAGTTGTAGAGAAAATCTGAGGCTACAGTTAATGTTACTTTCATCCAGAGAGGATTCGCTTTTGCAGCTAGCAGAGGCATAGGCTAGGAACAGATTACTTCTTTCCAGTGCCTACATGATCAGAAGCTGGGCTTCAGTCACTGTGAGAAATCGCTTCTCAAATTCACTCTTATTCCTACAGTGAAACCCTTGGAGGTCCCAATAACAGCATGAGCTGTTTTCCACAGCTCTTCCTTCTTAGCAAAGTAGGAACTTCACAGCTCTTTGAGTTTTCCAGAAACTCCACTCAGCTTTTCAGCTTCCCAGATGAGACTTCTAATTCAGCAAACACCTGAATGGGAAAAGTTGCTCCTTTTCTGGGTTACCTTCTCCCTGGAATATTAGCCCCACAAATTCTTGCCATCTTGTAGATCTCAATACTTTCAAATTGATACCCCTCCCCACTTCCAGGTTTTCTATTTGTTCTAAATAAAGAATGATCTGAAACAAGCAAATTGGCCATTACTGGAAACAGAATTACTAGACTATTATTTAAAAGCTCAAGAACAAAGCCCAGAATCTTAAGGCACTATTTCATTTTCTCCCAAATAACACACATCTTCAAATATACCTTGGGACAAAATTGTTGTAAACATGCATATACAATATAAGTTCTTATTCAAGACTGACATATTGGTACATGAATCACCCACATCTGAAGATCACCTAAGTTCAAATCTTGGCTGTTAGACTCTGGACAAGTTACTCAATCTGTGCATCCATTTCAATGATAATAAAACAGGGACAATTTTACTACCAATGTCATAGGTGGCTTTGAGGAAATAAATAAAACACAGGAATATGTTTAGGAAAGTACATAACACTATAGGTAGTGAAAACTCAATACATGTTAGCAAACTATTATGATTACTAGTACTAAAATAAATGTCAACGTGAGTAGCATCTTACATACCATGCTGTTTGGAAGATAGTTATGTGTCTTATATTGTGGTTTCTCTGGAGCTGCTCACTTCTGGGACTGCCTCTCCCTCTCATATGTTGCTCTCAACCTTTGCTAAGTAAAGACATATCTCACTTCTAATTTCTACAGCACAACTGGTCCATTCTCTTAAGTTATTTCTTCCTAGTTTTCAACAGCTCCTCATTATTTTAAAGTACTTCTAAAAAGTATACATATCACAGCTGCAAAGAAACATATTAACAGACAACCCAATTCCAATCATTTCATTTAAACTGAAAGACACGTATTTAAAAAGTGCCTCACTGTTAGTACTGGCATCCCCAGAAAAAGACATAAGCATTTACTCCTCATTCCCCACTTAAGAATTGGAGCTAGAGTTAACATCTATTTTTTAGAGATCCATTTTCATCTGAATTTTCCAGTTATACTTTATCTCTACAACTCTAAAAGAGACTCATCTAGGATTCATTCTCTTTGCTAAAGATTGCCAGGGCAGGGAAGGAGCCATGTGGGGAAGTCATTAAGCCA
Source organism: Piliocolobus tephrosceles (assembly GCF_002776525.5). Lineage (NCBI taxonomy): Eukaryota > Metazoa > Chordata > Mammalia > Primates > Cercopithecidae > Piliocolobus > Piliocolobus tephrosceles. Next base: position 68,529,027 of record NC_045451.1, on the reverse strand, counting down.
CACACTAGCCTTCTCCAGGAGAAAAACACTTTCTTGATAACCTGAAACATTCTGAATCCCCACTGAAAGTTGAGACATTTTACCTGCAGTCATAGACACAGGAATTTAACCCAAAGTGAAATGAGCAAAACATCACACTTTCGCCACTGCATGAAAATCCATTTGATAGGTGAGAGGGAAAGCCAAAATCATTCTGGGTGCAATCTATTCCACCAAAAAAAAATTAATGAGGCAGATGCCATCTCAGATCAAGCCAAATTTGCTATGCGTCCCCCTGTGGCAGGGGAGAGGAAAAGAACCAAGAACTTTCAAATCCCTAAATCAGAATCAAAACTGAGAGATATCTGGTATTTTGTTTATATGAAAAATTACCACATTTTCAGTGAAAGCTACTGAACTTTCCAAACTTTATGTCCAACTTCATACATTAAATTACCAACATTTTAAATGAAAATAAAAAACAAATTACTTCATTTTAGAAACAGTGGCTTACCTTCACTTTGTAAAGTAGAAATGTTCCAAAGCCAATTTTATTTTATTTTTTAAAGTTTTGTCTTTCGAGGCTGTATTTTGATCTGTCACACAGGCTGGAGTACAGTGGTGCGATACTAGCTTACTACAGCCTCAAACTCTTGGACTCAAGCAATCCTCCTGTCCCACACCTGGTTTTTTTTTTTTTTTTTTAAGTAGAGACAGGGTTTCGCCTTGTTGCACAGTCTGGTCTCAAACTCCTAGACTCAAGTGGTCCTCCTGCCTCAGCCTCCCAAAGATGGGATTACAGGCTTGAGCCACCATGCTCGGCCACAAAATTTATTTTTAAGCAATTCCTTGTAATTCAGAACTTAATGAAAACGACACTAAATGACAGTAAACCACATTTTTTTTCCATGTGAAATACTGATGTCTGCCTGTTCTTGCATAAGTTTTATGAGCAACACGACACCCAGCATGGCCGAGCAAGCAATTTTCACTGTTTCATCTGACTACAGAAAGACACAATCTCCTACAGCTGCCTGGCCAGTCTCAACTCCAAAATGTTCAACTTCTTTAAGTAAGTATGCAAATAAAAGCCTTCACATCCTTTCAGTCCAGCAGACTATCAGGCAATACCTCCCATGGGCAGCAAGGATACCCAGTCTGGTAGGGAGGACAGTGAGGGGGAGCCTCACCCAGATAAAAGGAGGTCAATGCAATGTGACTATGGGCGGGCTATGTCCACATATTTTGAAATGTAAATACATTTGGGTGCAAATTTAGACTCATCAAGTTTGATATGAAGCTTTCCTCTAGTTTTGCTTTGCCCGTTTCTCCCCCGAAACAGCTCTCTACACAGTAGTACTCATTCTTCCTCTTCTGTGACAGAAAATAGCTGTGTGCTTAGCGTCCACTCCCTTGAGGGGCCCCTCTGATGGCACAGCAGCTAGGTCAGCTCATCAATCAAGACACGCAGATGCCGCCAGCTGGCAAAAGAGAATTCTCCACCCTTGGTAACAGTAAATACGTCATTTGGGTTTGGGTGGGTGACCCCCTCTGTGAGATGTGTGATAGAGATGCTGAGACAGAGTGAGAAGGTCTCTCCCTTTTAATCTTCAGTTGTAGGGGGATAAGCTTGAGGCTGTCATCCCTCATGCTATAGGAGAAACTCTGCCTGAGAATGAAGGCACAGCACAGTGAGAAGTGAGTTGAGCTCTGGAAAGGGCGACAGAGCCTGGTTGTCACTGAGCTGCTGGATCCAGTTATGCCAGAAAACAAACTCTATTCCTCCACTCCCAACTATACAAGCCAATAAATCCCCACTTATGATTAGGCTAGATTTGTGGACAGTCATGGGGGCTCACACCTGTCTGTAATCCCAATACTTTAGGAGGCTGAGGCAGGTGGATCACTTAAGCCCAGGAGTTTGAGACCAGCCTGGGCAATATGGTTAAAACCTGTCTCTACCAAAAATACAAAAATTAGCCAGGTGTGGTGGCACATGCCTGTAGTCACAGCTACGCAGGAGGCTGAGGTGGGAGAATCGATTGAGCTTGAGTGGCTGAGGCTGCAGTGTGCTGTGATTGCACCATGGCACTCCAGGCTGGGTGTCAAAGTGAGACTCTGTCTTAAAAAAAAAAAAAAAAAAAGCCAGATTGGTATTTCAGAAACTACAGCCAAGCAACTAGACTAGCATACCCCTCTAAATCCAACACTATACTCTGCTCTTTGTCAGTCAAGAGGCAACTACTAGATAACTAACTACAGATGAAATTCTAAGGGATCTTCCAGACTCCTAGTTTAAACTACACGCTTGAATATACTTGCTATATCCTTCAAAATACAGTGATAGTCTGAAATAGGGAGAGAGATCAAATAAAGCGTAGATCATCCAAGAAGTCTCAGAGATAAGATCAAATACAGTAGAAGAAGAAAGTGGGCAAGAACACTGAAGAGGAACAGACATCAGAAACCCTGGTCTGATTAAGTATCAGAATTAGTAGCCGGCAGTAACTACTCAGAATAGCTGAGCAGAGCTCCGAAGACAAGCAGGTAGGCAAAACAGTGCCTTAGGACAGGAAAGCAGGCAGGAGTCAGTTCACTAAGCATTTAGTGAGTGCCCTCCAGGGCTGTGCACTTCCCTCGGCAAATCAGGTGAAATTAAGAAAACATGGCCTAGCCCTCAATTCATTGGGGAACCCAGGAATACGAACCAATAACAATCCTGTAAGGACAGCAACCATGCTGTGCATAATTCCCTGCTAAGGTAGCACGGGAGAGGCCCACCAGGCCCAGACCAAGGAGGAGGGAGTAACAAGCACAGCACAGGACACTGGTTGCCACAGTGACACCCCAACATCCTAGAGAAAAATAATTCTTACTCATTATAGCAAATACAGGAAAACAGTCAAAAGAGTTTGAAGTTACCTATGATTCTTCTGGAGCAGAATTCATTGTTTTATTCACTGTACAGTAATATAAACATTTGCCTTTATCTAGACATGAAAACAAATCAACCAAAAACACCACTGCTGTATGTAATGGGGGATCTAGCACCATCACATACAAATAATTTGTCTTGCCTTCTTCCACCTCATTCTATTTCAGGCGTGTGAGTGGACACTCTGATGTACATCCCTCCTCTGCTTTAAGACTGAAAAGCTTATGCTCCCAGCTGCAGCAAACACTGCTGGCCATCAGCTGTCATCCTCTAGAATTGCCTTGAATGAAGACAGAGTTTCTGCCCAAGGTAATCCACATCTAATGACTGATTAACACTGGGGTCTAAAGACTCAACCTCCTTGCCCTGACTCAAGACAACTCTGAAAGAACAGCCAAGCTTCAGCGGTTTCAAATAGGGTCAGGAGAGGCCTTTGCCGAGCCTGTATCACAGGATTAGGCAGAGGGAGAACGCTGCTTCCTTCCCTTCCCTCCACCAGACGCTGACCCCAAGAGCAACCCTTAAGAGTCATCCTGTATGCTAATCTGCACCTTGGAGTTGGCCTTCCAGGAAATCCCACCTGCAAAACTACGCTATATGTATGGACACGGAGGACCACCACAGAGACTCCGGAAAGAAAGATAAGGAAGTCTTACTTCTAAATTTCCTCCATTGAAATAACAAGGGCAAAAATAAAAAGACACTGTCAAACTTAGAATAACATAGAATTTTGTCTATAACTGTGAAAAGGAGAAATCAACAGCAACAGAAAAGCATTTCTAATCAGACTGTTTCATTTGTCCTATAGGATATTTAGGTTTCAGTGTATTGAAAAATGTTTACAACATAAAATCTTTGATCATAAGAAAATCCTCCAGGACCTTTGTGGTCATGAGAGGGTGAGATGCTTTTCACGTAAATTATTACTAGTATGGTCACACTGCTTCACAAAAAAAGTAACTGAACACACAACCTAACTTATATAAAGCATAAGTTGACCTGGACATTTTTCAAGTTTTCATGAACTTCTCAAAGATACCATATATTAAACCATCTTAGCAAATGCAAGCTCATGAAATGCAACAATTTTGAACATAATTAAAGCCATATTCTCATTCTTGTTCAGAAAAAAAGTAATTTTGGAATGCATACTTTTTCTAGTTTAATACTCATCTATGAGAGATCATGAATTTCTCCCAGAAAACAACTCTTACTGACAAAGCTGAGGATACACTATAAAAGCCCTTAATAAAATCTCAGAAACATGTTAAGTCAGTGCCTCAGAGAACTGTTCATTCAGATAAAAGGCTAAGAATCTTATGGGCATATCTTATACATCCTGTCTATTAACAGTACTGTCTATAAATTTTAACAGGGTAACCTTTCCGCAGACTCTCAAGGACTTATTTCAAAGAGACTGATGAAGGTGCATTTTGTCTAACAAAATGAACCGCAGTAAGATTCACAGGAGATCCACAGGATTTTTAAGAGAATTAGTCTGACACTGCCATTAGAAACACTGCCAGTTCAGACCAAAATGGACAGACACACTTATAATGAAAAGAGATCTTTGGACTACAAAGAGGCCAAAAGTACTACAGGCAGAAATCAGACTGGGAAAACTACCCAATGAAACTGGCCACTTCATAGGGAAGAGGAGGAGTGACTCAGACAGAAGTCAAGAATTATGGAGAATCATTCCTAGGTAGTAGGACTGAGACTTGTCAAGTAATTACATCACATTCCAGGTGTATGAATCAGTGACTCCTGCATGCTTTCTGTTTCCCCTCTTCCTGAACAGGAGGCTCTACATGAAAGTTCTCCTCTGCCTGTCCTACCATTGCATGCTGGAGGGGTGGGAGGGAGATAACTTGTCTCTTTAGTTCACAGGTCTTCAGACTAAGACCTATATTTGAGAAGCTGTGCAAGTCCACAATGAAAATATCTCTTCCATACTTGAACCTGATTTAAGGGCTGAAATCCTAGACTTAGATCTGACATCCCAATGAGGATGAGATTTATAGATCTTGGGGGAAGAAGTGAGTATATTTTACATGTAGGAAGCATATGATGTGAATTCTTATGGTAAAAGGATACTGACATTGTATTTTCCAATCATGGCCACATTAATATACATCCTGTTCCACCTACTCTTCTTAAAAAGTTATAGACACTCCTCTACTGAGTGGTGAGGTCTACATTCCCTTCACATGAACTTGGTGGGGTCTTTACAACTCGGGCTAAGTGCTGCTGCATTATATCCAAGGCTGAGTCATGAACAGCACTGCAGCAGTGACCACCTGCCCCCTCAGGGTGCTTGCCATTGGAATCGAGTCATCATGCTGTGAGGAATCCCAGGCCACATGAAGAGACCATATGTAGGTTAGCCGAGCAGCAGCCCCAGGTGGTCCACACCTGACAATCAACATCAATTTCTAGACTTGTGAGTGAACAAGACTTCAGATGATTCCAGGCCCTGGTCCTTGAGATCTCTAGCTGAAGCCCCACACATGATGAAACAGAGATAATCCATTCCCATTGTGTCCTATCTGAATTTCAGACAACAGAAACTGAGAGGCAAAACAATGATTGTTGTTTTGAGCCATGCAGCAATAGATAACAAATACATATATAGTGCCTCAAAATACTAATGCTATACAAAAATTCCACATTCTAGTGTAACATGAAAATGAAAGTTGTAATATTGTTTATGCAACAGCCCATTCAAGCAGGTTTGGGAAACGCTAGCCTCGAGTATCACATCTGAATTAGTACTAACTCATGACGACAATGATAACGTATTAGTAGGCTGGGAGTAGGTCTTCCCCTAAAACACCTATCAGAAATTCTGGAAATGCACAGAAATATTCCTTCACGTGCCCTGAATAAACTTTCTATAAGGGCAATTAAAGAATGAAGAATCTTTACCAGAAATGCCTGTGGTCACCTGTAATAGTGATAAAAAATAATCACAAATGCTTTGCTTCAGGGTCCTAAGTTAAAGAAAACAGCCAGTTAACAATGGAGACTCAGAAGAGACAGGCCAGTTGAATCAAAAATCATAAAAGCTTTTTCTTGATGTTGTTTTGTTTTTGTTTTTAAGAGGCAATAAACCTTAACAGTAAAACATTTGAGCCCTGGAGTCCAAAAATCTAGTTTCGAATCTCATGTTTGCCAGTTATAAGCTGTGTGACTTTAGCTGAGTTAACTGACGTCTATGTGCTTTTGTTTTATCTGTAAAATGAAGACTGTATAAGCCAGGTTTCTCCAGAGGAACAGAATCAATAGTACATATATGAGAAACATATAGGCACTACATGAATCTCCAGAGGAACCTGGCTCATACAATCTCCATATATATATATACATGAACATATGTAGAGAAAGAGAGAGATTGAGATTTTAAGAAACTGTCTCATGTAACTGTTGGAGCTGACGAGTACAAATTAAGCAGGCTGGAAACTCAGGCAGGGTTTCTATGTTACAATCTTGAAAATTCCTTCTTCTTTAGGAAACCTCTGTCTCTTTTCTAAAAGCTTTCAGTCAATTGAATGAGGCTCACCTATATTATGGTGGGTAATGTGCTTTACTCAAAGTCTACTTATCTAAATGTTAATCTCAACTCAAGTGCACTGATTTAAATTGTTAATCACATCTAAAAATATCTTCTTGGCAACGTCCAGACTTGTGTTTGACCAAACAACTGGGCACCACTACCTGGCCAAGTGGACACAAATTAACCATCATAAGGATAAGAAAATAGTACCTACACTTCGTTGGTTGGTTGGGTGACTTAACTGAGTTAATGCCCATAGGGGCTTAGCATAATGCCAGGCAAAGAAAAAATGCTCGAAGCATGTTAGTTATTACCGGGGTGACAACCCAGAACAGCCCTGGCTTATACCTATTGTTCTCATATAATTGTTCATATCACCCTTCGTTATTACTTACAAACTAACCTAATAAACCAGAGGTTCATTTAGCCTCATATTTTTCCTATCTTCATGTGAAAGTGGCTCTAAAAGAAAAAGGAAGCAGACACACTGGGTGTTTCTGGGAACAAGGATCTAGGTCATCATCTTCTTCAGTTCCAGGTGCCCTCACCTGCTCAAGGAACCGTACCTACAGTCACACTCCATCATACTAAGTAAGCCTCTGAGTTATTAGTCAACAAGAAAAGCCAAAGAGAGTAGTAAAGAGAAAGAAATAACATAAATTGCCATATTTATATCCCCAAAGAATAAAAATTTCAAAATAAAAGTAGGTTGTTTTGTTCTACCACTTTTCCACGCCCCACTTCCAAGCCAAGTTTCATCCTATAAAATTGCTGAACCTACTGATCATAACGGCATTGCACAGAATGCTCAAATCACCTAGAAAGGGCCATTCATAGCTTCAATAGTGTAAGGCATTTCATTTTCTAGTTAACTGGCTAGTTTCATGATTATGCTAATGTCAGAGTGTTTAAGCAACTGTGGTGCCAGATAACCTATACATACTCTCTGAATAATCAAGTGCTAATCATTTTCTACATTAAGACCTGACTTTGGCCGGGCACAGTGGCTAACGCCTGTAATCCCAGCACTTTGGGAGGCCGAAGCGGCGGATCATGACGTCAGGAGATCAAGACCATCCTGGTTAACATGGTAAAACCCCATCTCTACTAAAAACAAAAAACAAAAAAATTAGCGGGGCGAGGTGGCGGGCGCTTGTAATCCCAGTTACTCAGGAGACTGGGGCAGGAGAATGGCGTGAACCCAGGAGGTGGAGCTTGCAGTAAGCCAAGATCGCGCCACTGCACTCCAGCCTGGGCAACAGAGTGAGACTCCATCTCAAAACAAGACAAAACAAAACAAAACAAAGAAATGATTTGGACCAAAAATGTCCAAACCTGTCTGGCCTGAAGTTGGAAATACAACTATTCTATTCCTGTAAGGAAACAATATGCAAAAGCGAAGCTCCACAACAGCCCCTGTATCTTTTCTGAATTACACATTTCTGGTTATATTATGATCACTTACAATTCACCATGGGCTCAACATCGCTAGAAATTCCTTGTATGAGATCTGCTTTTCAGTTCAAGGAACTTAAAGCGATGCTATGGGACTATAAAATAATGAGCCTGATTTTTGCACGTAGCTTCTCCAATTACTTCTATTGTGGTACTTTACAAATTACATCTTATCCTTTCATCTCAGGTCAATTTGGAACACACACACACAAAAAGTGAAGCCTATCTTACACTACCAAACTCCCACTAAAATTTATGTTAGTTTTAATATAACAAACACATTGACCAAAGCATCTTGGATTTTCAAGGGCATGTCAAAGCAAAATAGTAGCAGCTTCTGAAGTTACAACAAAACAAATAAATTCTACAGCCAACTGTTGTACCATATGTTTCCAATGGCTTTTATTCTACATAAACCCAATTCATCCTTTGAACAAAACACAACATCACAGAGGCTAGTCACTGAAGGCACATTTCTGATCATTTGTCAATTTCTCGCTACAGCAAGTTGTGAAGTCTGAACAAGAAGCTGAATCTTGCCTGAAAATAAGAGACACATTGCCAATGGCTTTTATAGCACAGACCCTGCCAGAATGCTAAGAAATCCAGATCAGTTACACTGTCAGTTTTTGGAGGCAGATCTGTGAAGTGATTCATACAGCACCCAGGTATGATAGCAAACAAGTGCTTCAAAATACGATACCTTCAGAGGAAGAATTTGCCTAATCACCTTATGTCTATATGTGTCTTCCAATAAGTAATTTATTTCTCAACTAATCATACATATACTGTTTTTCTTGAAAAAATATCTAGAATAAAATTTAAAACTCAGATGGGGGCAGAGCAGGATGGCGGAATAGAAGGCTCCACTGATGGTCCTTCCTGCAACGACACCAGTTAACACCTATCTACACTAGAAAAAGCACCTTCATACGATCCAAAAATCAGGTGAGCACTCACAGTATCTGATTTTAACTTAGCTCTGAAAAAGGCACTGAAGAGGTGGGAAAAACAGTCCTGAACTGCCAAGGATACCATCCCCTCCCCCAATACCCTGCCCTCCCACCCCCGACCTCCACCACCCCCATACACACATATCAGCAACATGGTGCAGAGAGTATTTCTGTGTGCTGGGGACAGGGGAGCACGGCAACCACGAGGCAGTGAACTCACTGCTGCCTTGTTACAGCAGAAAACAAAACCCGACCAAACTCAACTGATGCCCACCCATGAAGGGAGCATTTAGACCAGCCCTAGGAAGGGGGAATCACTGATCCCAACAGTCTGAACTTGAACTCCCACATGCCTCTCAAGCAGGCTAAAGTACTCTGGAACCCTAAATAAACTTGAAAGGCAGTCTAGGCCACAAGGACTGGAACTCCCAGGTGAGGCCTAGTGCTGAACTGGGCCCAGAGCCAGTGGACTTGGGGGCATGCAACCTACTGAGACACTCTCAAGGGCAGCTAAGGGAGTACTGGCATCATCCCTACCCTAAGCCCAGGCTCCACAGCTTGTGGGTCGAAAAGAGACCCCATCCCTCTGCTTGAGCAGAGGTGGGGTTAGAGTGGGGAGGCCTTTGTCTTACATCACCAGCTCAGCCACAGCAGGACAGGGCACTGCTCAGAATCATGAGGCCCCCTTTCCAGCTTCCAGCTCCCAGATGACACTGCTAGACACACCCTGGGCCAGAAGGGAACCTATTGCCTTGAAACGAAGGACCTAGTCCTGGCAGGATTCATCACCTGCTGAGAGGCAAGGGTTCTGAATAGCTAGCAGCGATGCTCAGGTGCTATGTCAAGGGCCTTGGTGAGCCTCTGAGACTTGCTGGCTTCAGGTGAGACTCAGCACATTCCCAGCTGTGGTGGTTATACAAGGCAAGATTCCTTCCACCTGAGAAAAGCAGAGGGAAAAAGTGAAGAGGGCTTTGTTTTGCACCCTAGATATCACCTCGGCCACAGTGGGGTAGAGTACCAAGTGGCCATTTGGGGGTCCCTGATTCCAGGACTTGACTCTTGGATGACACTTCTGGTCATGTCCTGTGCCAGAGGGGAGCATACTGCTATGAAGGGTGAGTTTAGAAATGCTATCCAAGAGTCAAGGCAGCATTCACCACAAGCTGACTTGGGCCTGAAGGGAGCTCTGGTAGTAGTCTGGCAGTACTCCCTGTGGGCCCATGGTAGCTGTGGTGATGGGGTGAAGCACCTTTGCCTTTGGAAAGGGGAGGGAAGAGTGGGAATGACCACGACTTGTGGTTTGAGTGCCAGCTCAGCCACAGGACAACAGAACACCAGGTAGACTGCCAAGGTTTTTGACTCAAATTCCATGCACCTGGGACAGCACCTTTGACCCTGCCTGGGCCTAGGGGAGCTCTCCACCTTGCAAGGAAGGAGGCAGGCCTGACTGGCTTTGCCATCTGCTGACTGTAGGGCTCCAAGGTCTTGAGTGAAATTAGGTGATAGCCAGGGAGTTCTTACAATAGGCCCTGGGAAACACTCAGTGCTGTACTGGCTTCAGGTTTGACCCAGAGCAATTCTAGTGATAGTGGGCAGAGGGGTGCTGGTGTCACTCCACCCTCAGCTCCAGGTGGCTCAGAACAAAGACAGAGATTCTGTTTTTTGGGAGATAAGGGAAGAGAACAAGAATCTCTCTGCCTGGTAATCCAGATAATTCTTCCAGATCTTGTCCAAGACCACTAAAGTGGTACCTCTATGATATGGTTTGGCTGTGCCCTCACCCAAATCTCATCTTGAATCGTAGTTCCCATAATCCCCACATGTCGTGGGAGGGTCCTGGGGGGAGGTAATTAAAAGGTGACAGTTACCCCATGCGGCTCTTCTTATGATAGTGAGTTCCCACAAGATCTGATGGTTTCATAAGGGACTTTTCCCCCTTTGCTTGGCACTTCTCTTTCCTGCCGCCATGTGAAGAAGGACGTGTTTGCTTCCTCTTCCACCATAATTGTAAGTTTCTTGAGGCCTCCCCAGCCATGTGTACCTGTGAGTGAAAGAAACCTCTTTCCTTTATAAATTACCCAGTCTCAGGCAGTTCTTCAAAGCAGCCTGAGAACAGACTAATACACTCTATGAGCCTTCTCTTCAGGAACCACAGAGTTACTGGGATCTGTGTGCCTCGTAATGCAGGTATACCTTACACCATAACACCCAAGTCCTTTAGAATATCTGGAAAACCTTGCCAAGGTACAAACAAGCCCAGACTGAGAAGACTACAATAAATACCTAACTCTTCTATGCCCAGATACAGATCAGCATCTACAAGTATCAAGACCATCCAGGAAAACATGACCTACCAAATGAACTAAATAAGGCATCAAGGACCAATTCTGGAAAAAGAGAACTATGTGACCTTTTAGGCAATTAAAAATAGCTGCGTTGGCCAGGTGCAGTGGCTCATGCCTGTAATCCCAGCACTTTGGGAGGCCAAGGAGGGTGGATCACCTGAGGTTAGGAGTTCACCAAAATGGTGAAAATCTGTCTGTACTAAATACAAAACTTAGCCAGGTGTGGTGGCAAGCGCCTGTAGTCCCAGCTACGCAGGAGGTGTAGGCAAGAGAATCGCTTCAACCTGGGAGGCGGAGGTTGCAGTGAGCTGAGATCACGCCACTGCACTCCAGAATGGGCAACAGAGTGAGACTCTGACTCAAAAAAAAAAAAAAAAAAAAAAGCTGTGTTTTGAGTTTGAGGAAACTCAAAGAAATTAAAGATAACACAGAGAGAGAATTCAGAATTCTATCAGACAAATTTAACAAAAAGATTGAAATAACTAAAAAGTATCAATTAGTATTTCCAGAGCTGAAAAATGCAATTAGCATACTGAAGAATGCATGAGTCATTTGATAGTAGAATAGATGAGGCGGAATAAACAACTAATAAATTTGAAGACTGGCTATTTGAAAATACACAGAGGAAATAAAAGAAAAAAGAATTTTAAAAAATGAAGCACACCTATAGGATCTAGAAAATAGCCTCAAAAAGGCAAATCTAAGAGTTACTGGCCTTAAAGAGGAGTTGCTGGCCTTTCAAGAAGAGGTACAGAAAGAGATTGGGGTAGAAAATTTATTCAAAAGGATAATAATAGAGAACTTCCCAAACTTAGAGAAAGATATCACTATCCAAGAACAAGAAGGCTGTAGAACAACAAGCAGATTTAACCCAAAGACTACGTCAAGGCATTTAATAATCAAACTCCCAAAGGTCAAGGATAAAGGATCCTAAAAGCAGCAGGAAAAAAGAAAACAAATATCATAAAATTGAGTTCCACTATCCAATACATCTGGCAGCAAACTTTTCAGTGGAAACCTCACAGGCCAGCAGCAACTAGCATGACATATTTAAGTGCTGAAGGAAAAACAACTTTTATCCTAGAACAGTATGTCTGGAAAAAAATATCCTTCAAACATGAAGGGGAAAAAAGACTGTCCTACACAAACAAAAATTAAAGGATTTCATCAACAGCAGAGCCTGTCCTACAAGAAAAGTTAAAGGAAGCACCTCAATTAGAAAGAAAAGGATGTTAATGAGCAATAAATCACCTGAAGGTGCAAAGCTCACTTGTAATAGTGAGTACACAGAAAAATCACGGAATATAACCACTGTAACTGTAGTGTGAAAACTACTCTTATATTTAGTAGACAGAATAAACAATGAACTTATATGAATTAGAAAGAATTAACAATGAACCAATAAAAAAACTATAACAACTTTTCAAGACATAATGCAAGAAGACATAAATAGAAACTAAAAAATATTAAAAAGCCATAGAGTACTGTCAGTTTTCTTTTTGCTGGTGTGTTTGTTTACGCAAACAGTGTTGTTATCAGCTTAAAATAATGGGTTATACGATAGTATTTGCAACCCTTATGGCAACCTTAAATCAAAAAACATACAATGTTTACACGCACACAAAAACGCAAGACACTAAATGATACCACCACAGAAAATCAACTTCACTAAAAGAAAGACAGGAAGGAAAGAAAGAAGACCACAAAACAACCAGAAAACAATTAACAAAACGGCAGAAGTAAGTCCTTACTTATCAATAACATTGAATGTAAAGGACTAAACTCTCCAATCAAAAGACACAGAGTGACTACACTAATTTAAAGAATAAGACTCAATAATCTGTTGCCTACAAGAAACACACTTCAGGCATAGAGACACAGGTAAACCGAAAATAAAGGGATGGAAGAAGATATTCCACACCCAGAGAAACCAAAAGAGAGAGAGCAGGAGGAGCTCCATGGAGACAAAATAGCTTTCAAGATAAAAAAAAAAAAAAAAAAAACTTAAGAAGAGACAAAGAAGGTCACTATATAATGATAAACAAGTCAATTTAGCAAGAGGATATAATGATTGTAAACATATATGGGTCCAACATCAAAGCACCCAGATATCTAAAGAAAATATTATTAGAGCTAAAGAGAGATAGAGACCCCAATACAAGAATGGATGGAGACATCAACATCCCACTTTCAGTATTTGTTGACAGAAAATCAACAAAGAAACATTGGACTTATTCTGCACCATAGACCAAATGAACCTGTAGATATTTACAGAACATTTCATCCAATGGCTGCAGAATACACATTCTTTTCCTCAGCACATGGATCATTCTCAAGGAGCGACCATATGTTAGGTCATAAAGGTCCTAAAACATTCAAACAAATATAAATAACATCAAGCATCTTCCCTGACCACAATGGGATACAAACAGAAATCAATAACAAGAGGAATTTTGGAAACTATACAAATACATGGAAATTAAACAAAATGTTTCTGAATGACCAGTGGGTCAATGAAGAAATTAAGAAGGAAATTAAACAATTTCTTGAAACAAATGATAATGAAAACACAACATTCAAAACCTGTGGGATACAGCAAAAACAGTATTAAGAGGAAAGTTTAGAGCTATAAATGCTTACATCAAAAAAAAAAAGTCAAACAATTTAAAAGCAAGAACAAACCAAACCCAAAATTAGTAGAAATTAGTAGAAGAAATAATAAAAATCAGAGAAGAAATAGATGACATTGAAATAAAGAATACCAAAGATCATTGAATCAAAAAGTTGTTTTTTTGAAAAGGTAAGCATTTAGCCAGACTAAAAAAAGAAAAAAAAAAAAGGATCAAAATAAATAACATCAAAGATGAAAAAGGAGGCATTACAACTGATACCACAGAAATTCAAAAAATCATTAGTGGCTATTATGAGCAACTATATGCCAATAAATTGGAAAATCCAGAAGAAATTAACAAATCCCTAGACACAGAAAACCTACTAAGATTGAACCATGAAGAAATTCAAAACTTGAACAGACCAATAACAAGTAATGGGATTGAAGTTGTAATAAAAATTCTCCTTGTAAAAAAAAACACCAGAACCGGCTGGCTCCACTGCTGAATTCTAACGAACATTTAAATATGAACTAATACCAATCCTACTCTAACTACTCTGAAAAACAGAGGAGGATGGAGTACTTACAAACTCATTCTTTCAGGTCAGTATGACCCTGATATCAAAACCAGACAACACCTTTGAACTGGTTTTGGTATCAGGGTGACACTGACCTGAAAGAATGAGTTTGGAAGTGTGTGTGTGTGTGTGTGTGCGCGTGTGTGTATGTGTGTGTATATATGTATATATACTTGTATATTGGCCTGTGTTTTATATATACATACATATTTATATTTACATTTATATATACACATATGTATATATAAAATACAGGCCAATATTTCTGATGAATATTGATGCAACAATCCTCAACAAAATACTAGCAAACTGAATTCAACAACACATTAAAAAGATCATTCGTCATGACCAAGTGGGATTTATCCATGGGATGCAAGGATGGTTCAACATATGAAAATCGATGTGATACATCATATCAACAAAATGAAAGACAAAAACCAGGTGATCATTTCAACTGATGCTAAAAAGTATTTGGTAAAATTAACAGCCCTTCATGATAAAAAGCATCAAAAACATTGAGTACAGAAGTACCTTAACTTAGTAAAAGCCATATATAACAGACCCACAGTCAGTATCATATTGAAGATCTAGAACATGACAAGAACTCCCTCTTTCCCCACTGTTATTCACGATAGTATTGGATGTCCTAGCTAGAACAATAAGGCAAGATAATTGAAATAAAGAACATGTAAATTGGAAAGGAAGAAGTCAAATTATCCTTTTTGCAGATGATAGGACCTTATATTCAGAAAAACCCAAAGACTCTATCCAAAACCTATTAGAACTCATAAATTCAGTAAAGTTGCAGGACACAAAATCAACCTACAAAAATCAATATGCATTGCTCTTGTTGTTGTTGTTGTTTTCCTTTTTGAGACAGAGTCTCGCTCTTGTGGACCAGGCTGGAATGCAATGGTGAGACCTCGGCTCACTGCAACCTCCACCTCCTGGGTTCAAGTGATTATCCCGCCTCAGCCTCCCAAGTAGCTGGGATTACAGGAGCCTGCCACCATAACCAGCAAATTTTTGTATTTTCAGTAGAGACAGGGTTTCACCATGTTGGCCAGGATGGTCTCAAACTCCTGTCCTCAGGCGATCTGCCTACCTTGGCCTCACAAAGTGCTGGGATTACAGGCGTGGGCCACTGCACCTGGCCAAAAATCAATATGCATTTCTATATGCCAACAGTGAACAATCTGAAAAAGAAATTTAAAAAGTAACCCCATTTACAATAGCCAAAAATGAAATTAAATACCTAGGAATTAAACAAAAAGTGAAAGATCTCTACAATGAAAACTATAAAACTCTGTTGAAGAAAATTGAAGAGGACACCAAAAAATTAAAAAGTATTCCACGTTCATGGATTAGAAGAATCAATATTGTTAAAATGTCCACACTACCGAAGTAATCTACAGATTCAACGCAATGCTCATCAAAACACCAATGACATTCTTCACAGAAACAAAACAAAAATCCTAAAATGTGTATGGAACCCCAAAATATCCAGAATAGTCAAAGCTATCCTAAGCAAAAAGAACAAAACTGGAGGAAGCACATTACCTGACTTCAAATTATACTACAGAGCTATAGTAACCCCAAACAGCATAGTATTGGCATGAAAATAGACACAGAGAGGAATGGAACAGAACAGACAACCCAGAAACAAATCCACACACCTACAGTATACTCATTTTTGACAAAGGTGCCAAGAACATATACTGGGTAAAAGACAATCTCTTCAATAAATGGTATTGGGAAAAGTGGATATTCATATGCAGAAGAATGTAACTAGACCCCTATCTTTCACCATAAACAAAAATCAAATCAAAATGGATCAAACACTTCAATCTAAGACTGCAAACAATAGAACTACTACAATAAAACATCAGAAGAGCTCTCCAAGACATTGGTCTGGGCAAATATTTCTTGAGTAATACCTCACAAGTACCGGCAACCAAAAGCGAAACTAGACAAATGAGACTACATCAAGTTAAAAAGCTTCTGCACAGCAAAGGAAATAATCAACAATATGAAGAGACAACCTGCAGAATGGGAGAAAATATTTGCAAACTACCCATCTGACAAGGGGCTAATAACCAGAATATATAAGGAGCGCAAGCAACTCTATAGGAAAAAAGTCTAATAACCTAAGTAAAATGGCAAAATATTTTAATAGACACTTCTCAAAAGAAGACATACAAGTGGAAAACAGGCATATGAAAAGGTGTTCAATATCACTGGTCATCAGAGAAATGCAAATCAAAACTACAACGAGATATCATCTCACCCCAGTTAAAATGGCTTATATCCAAAAGACAGGAAATAACAAATGCTGGCAAGGATATGGAGAAAAGGGAACCTTCATATACAGTTGGTGGAAATGTAAATTAGTACTAGCACTTTGGAGAACAGTTTGACGGTTCCTCAAAAAAAAAAAAAAAAAAAAAAAAATTACAGCTACCATAGGATCCAGCAATCCCACTGCTGCGTATATACCCAGAAGCAAAGAAGTCAGCATATGGAAGAGATAGCTGCACTCCCATGCTTGTTGCAGCACTCCTGACAACAGCCAAAATTTGGAAGCAACGTAAGTGTCCATCAATAGAAGGATAGATAAGGAAAATGTGGTACTTATACGCAATGGAGTACTATTCAGCCATAAAAAGAATGAGATCCTGTCACCTGCAACAACATGGATGAAACTGGAGGTCACTATGCTAAGTGAAGTAAGTCAGGCACAGAAAGAGAAAACCTCACATGTTCTCACTTATTTGTGGAATCTAAAAATCAAAACAATTGAACACATGGAGATAGAGGGTAGAATGATAGTTACTAGAGACTGGGAAGGGTAATGGGTGTTTAGGAGGGAAATGGAGATGGAGGTGGAGATGGTTAATGGGTACCAAAAAAACAGAAAGAGTGAATAAGACCTAGTATTTGATAGCACAATAAGGTGACTACAGTCAACAGTAACTTAATTGTACATTTAAAAATAACTAAAAGAGTATAATTGGTTTGTAACACAAAGGATAAATGCTTGAGGGGATGTATACCCCTTTTCATGATGTGGTTGTCATGCACTTCGTCTCTGTCAAAACATCTCATGTACTCCTTAAATATATATACCTACTATGTATCATAACAATTTTTTAAAAATTAAAAGATATTTGGAAAAAATAAAATGGTTATGAGAAACAAAAATGATTTTCTTCAGAGGATTTGCTAGAAACAAAGGTGATAAATGTTCTATGTCTGCATTAAAAAAAATAACTCAGGTAGGCTTTCTCTGCCAGTCAGTGAGCCTATTTGGAACATTCAGAAAATAAATATATTTTTTTATTGATGTAAGACTGACATGATAAGAAAAGCAGACTTGCTCCCCGACAGATTTATTTCAAAGTAAAATATAAATAACCTTTGGCAGTATTTAAGACAATTGCTCCTAGTTAAGAACTGCAATCTAGCCCTTATTGAAAATAAAAAGTGTATATTTTCCTCAAAAAAATAAGTGCAGTAAGATTGTGATTGTCCAAAACTTTCAAAAATCTTAAATTATCTCCATCTTATGCCACAACTCTGCCTGAACACAATTCTGGAACATCACAAAACATATTTAACCCCTTATTTTACAAATCTTATCACTGCCCTCAACATTTTTAAGCATTGAGATAAGCAATTCAAGATAAACTCCATATCCTACACCAAAAACAACCAAAATGCAGAGTCTCTTCTGTTCAGTGGTTACAGAAAAATCAAACTAGGTTAATCCAAAAGGGAAATATATTGGACCAGGTAAATAACAAGTGCAGAGGTAAAAATGCTTTCAGGTGTGTGTTGGAGGAAGGACACAGACTTACCTCTCTATCCTTCAGCTTTGCCCTACACTGGCTGCTGTCTCTTTAGCCAGGATGATTGGCAGCTTCAGTGGGCCTTATGCGACCTATTCAAGGCCCTTGGGAAACAGAACCTATCTCCTCCTAGCAATTATGACATATGTCTCATTATTCACTCTGATTGGATGAACTCAATCTCTACATAGTTAAGTCATGTACTGCCCAACGACTTTCCTGTCAACAGCAGACTACATGTGACAGACCATACATATGATGGTGGTTGGAGCAATAGGCTATACCAAATGGCCTAGGTGTGTAGTAGGCTATACCATTTAGGTTTGTACAAGTACATTTTGTGATGTTTACATAACAGAATTGCCTAACAACGCATTTCTCAAAACATATCCCCCTTGTTAAGTGGTGCGTGTCTCTAAATGTTTACACAGGGAGATGGAATTACATGGACTTGCGGTATCTAAGTCACATTCTTACCTCTGAACCAGTCACATGGCTGGGGGAAACTGAGGCTCTGATTGGCCATCCCTGAGGAGTGTCGCACTCCTCCAGCCAGAGGTGGGGCTTCACCTGAAACACATGCCCAGTAAGAGGGGAAGGACCCACAGGAAATATGGGTTTGGGAATTGAAAGAAATGGAATGGATATGGAGAATAGACTACATTACTACATTCTGTTATATTAAATTTACCAAAACAATCAAGTATATTGAATTAGGTTAATGAGATTTTAACTCATAAGGGTTGTGAGAAAGGAGGTAAGCCATTTGGCTCCCAGTTAACTAGAACATCCTTTCCAAAAAGCACAAGTCAATATTTGTCAATCTTTGCTAAATAATGCAGTTACCACCTGAACATTAAGAAAATGAGGATAATCAATACTCAAACACTGAAATGTTTGACACACTCAAAAAAGGGAGGGAGGGAGAGAGGAAGGGAGATTCCAATTCCAAACACAGAAGGACTCCGGTTAGGAAATCCTCTTCTAAGACAGAGCAATCTCATTTCTCCTAAAATAGAAATGTTTTGGAAGTACCACATGGAAGTCTTTACACGACCAAATGAAAGATTTCCATTTCATAAGCCTCACATATACTAACAAGTCTGGCAAATGGTCTTGCAGATCCTTTATAATACTGTGAGAGTTAGAGGTCACCTTGACTTAAGGTATCTTTAAGAGCAATCTCACAGCCATGCTTTTAATATTTCAATAATATAACACAAACTTATGTTTTGTTAATTATATATATATAATGTTTGAAAGGATATCCCACCTTTCTACAAACTCAGGATGTAAAAATGTCACTTTAAATTAGTAATCTAGTTTTGACCACCCATCTCTGAAACACAAATACGCTGATTAGCTAGGATAGAATATAACAGTATTTTCCTGGATATCAAATGTGCATCTATTATTATCTTGAATGTGAAGAGTGTCATCTTGAATTCTAAGGAAAGCAAATATGTAATTATTATGTACACAGATACAAGTTTCCTGAAAATACTGTGCACAAAAATGTCTGTAACATTTATGTATGTTATTTTATTTATTCCTCTCAACAGAAGTACATTGAACCATACAAATACGTCACAAATATATCACTGTTATCATCATCTATATTCAGGTTTCCATCAATTATGATAAAAATGATGCAGATAGTCCAAATGGCAGATTATCCGAAAATCATTTCAATTTCAAAATACAATTTGGTATTTACAGGAAATGTACATCTTTGATGTTGTGAGAATTAACAGTACTGAATATAAACTATTGAAACTCACTAGACGCCAGACCAAAAAAAAAAAAAAAAAAGAGAGAGAAAAGTGGTTCTTTATTGCAATACTTATATAATGCCATCATTTATTTGTATAAACATTTTTATCTTTAAAATTTTGTTTCTCATACTTATTCCCTCATTTACCTTTTCAAGAACACTAAATATATGTAGCACAGGTACTATATCAGCTGTAGGACCAGTAGGGCTAGATCTAAAATCCAGCTTTCCTAGATAGCTTCTAGTACACTGCTTCTGCATTTGACTTATCTCTTTCACTATAGTTCTTTCCTACTTTTCATCCCAGTCTAGAAAAATACGGCATCCTTTCACACAGATGTACTGCATGGTGCACTTCCGCCACTCTCAATGCAGTTTCTCCTCACTCTGAAATGAAGCGCCTCCCTGCATGGGTTCAGCGGTGGCAGGACATAGGGCAATGCAGCATACATGAGGGAGCATGACATGTGGCCCTCTTGTCACCTCCAGGTTTCAGTTTGCCCTCTGATGAACTTTTTCTGGCATTAAGAATTCTAACTCAATAGTTCCCAAAACTAGTCACTCATCTGAACCATCCTGAAAGCTTTGAAATTCTAGAATCCTGACTCATTTGACTTTACTAATTATGAGATAGGACGACGTATAAACATTATACACACATGCACACATTTACACACGTATACAAGCACAGTTTTTTAAAAAACTTCCCAAATGATTTGGATTCTCAGCCCTTGCTGATTCAGATCATCACGTCAGCCACTCTCACACTGCTCCAGATGACGCACCGCCCATGGTCACGGGCATCATCCGGTGCCACTCTAGAGCCTCTGAAGTGTCTGGTACATAGCCCCGCTACAAGTGGAATATGTGGGTGCGATTTCTAGCAAGTAATTAATCACGCCCACAGTTGTGAGAAAACCATGCGTCCTGACAGTCATGGACCAGTGTCCACTACGGCTATATACCGAATTGACATGGGCACACGTGCTCACGTGGGAAATCAGAACACTACCCGTTCAGCCACGCTGAGTAGCCTTAACATAAGACAGATTCCCTGAACATTCAGTGATGGTTTGATTCCATTTTGGCTTCTGTTGTACAAATCTAGGTGATCCTTGGTGCTTGGTGCCCAAGATCACTGAGCAAAGGCTCTCACAGGAAGATGCAAACATTATTAAACATTCACTATTTTCCAAGGGTAAAAGACAGAGAAGCCCTAAGTCCTTAATCTCAAATAATTTGCTCTCAAGAGAATGGGAGAGAGTCTTGTAAACCAGAGTACAGCTGTGGGGACTGCTACAGTGAAGGGGTGAAGACGCACATTTTATTTCACCTCTACCATTACATGAATTTTAATAGAAAATCGAGAAGGGCTACAAGGCCACAGCTATCTTTAATGAAATCAATTTGACAGCTCTGAGAAGAAAAATAAGGGGCAGACAGTACAGTGGAGAGTGATGTATGATTGAAGGAAAGTACTGTGTTTGTTTGTTTTTAAGATGAGGGACACAATAATTTGCCTTTCTTTATTCCTGTATTAACAGGGAACATACGTTTATTTTACTTTGCTCCAAAGCAAACCTTAGTGCCCTGAACACAGTCCATACACAATAAGATGTTTTGTTCTTGTTTTTGCTTTTGTTTTTTTGACAGAGCCTTGCTGTCACCCAGGCTGGGGTGCAGTGGCATGATCACAGCTCACTGCAGCCTCAACCTCCTGAGCCCAAGTGATCCTCCCTCCTCAGCCTCCCAAGTAGCTGGGATTATAGGTGCATATCACCACAGCTGGCTTATTTTTTGATTTTTTAATTTTTTTTTTTTTTTTTTTTTGTAGAGATGGGATCTAACCATGTTGTCCAGGCTAGTCTCTAACTCCTGTCCTCAAATGATCTCCCTGTCTGAGCCTCCCAAAGTGCTGGGATTACAGGCATAAGCCACTGCACCTAGCCCACAGTAAGTTTTTAATTTTAAAAAAAATGGAAACTTATCTATGCCCAGAAAAAGGGTAAAAGAAAACCCAACAAAAAGTTGTTTTCCTTGGATAATATGATGGGAGTTACTTTTATTTTGTTTGATAATTTTCAGTATTTTCCATGATGAACAAATAGTACTTTCATTATTGGAAAATAAAGTAACAATGTGAACTCTTTTATTTCATGGGAGTTTCATTTGCTATAACCACGAAATATGCAACATCTTTAATTTCTTAGTTTCTGCTTTTCAAGGAAACAACTGAGCCTCACAATAAATGAAATAAACCATTTTACTATGTCCAGTCCACATTCTCCAAGTTAACAATGCTTGACATCCCAGAATAGCACAACTAATAAGTTAGCCATTCTTCATTATGATCAGAAACTTGTTTGAGTGGCAGTGCCAGTACTGCTTAGCTTGCTGTACGGGAAGAGCAAGTCCTAGAAAGGCATACTCCCAAGGCAAGGCTTACCATTTTGCGAGTAGCTTCCATTGAATTTAAATACTTCATCATATATATATATTATGCAATATAAATCTCATATACAGAGATGAAGATGTGCTAGGACAAAAGTTTTCTTAGTCAACATGCATGCAGCATGCAGCTTTCCGCGAGACAACAGAGCAGGCTCACACCACCTATCAGAGCCTCACTTGGTGACACAGAGAGGTTCTGAATGCTGCTGTTATACCTGAGCTCTCGACCAATTATCAGGTTGATGGGGATGCCATCCAATGAGGACAAGCAACAAGGTGCTCTGAGAGTCACTGTTAACACCAGGCACATGTAAATGGCAATCCTAACTATCCTTACAGAATAAGTGTGGTGAGGATTAAATGAGTTAATATATGGAAAGCTTTTAGAACAATGCCAGGCACATAGGAAGCACCAACTATGTCCCATTTGATATTATTCTAGAAAAATGTAAGCTTCAAGACGTCAGGAATTTCCATCTGTCCTGCTTACTACCATCTCCCTAGCTCCTAGCATGCAGGTGATACCAAAAAAAAATTTCGTGAATGAATAACTACCAAGGTAAGAACAGAGGCAAATGCTTGATCTGAGGGACTTAGGGTGGTGCTTACTTCTAGGGTATGGGAGCCTCGGGGCTCGTATGTCAGGGATAACATAACAAGCTGCCAGCCCACGGCACCACAGGGATCAGCCAACCTGTATGCCTTGTAAATTAAGAGTCATTTTGGCCCAATTATCCAGCTTCCAAATCTGTGTCTTCTCCTCCCTCACACCCTTTTATACACCTATCCTCCATCCCTCACAAACACCTGGCTATATCCTCAGCTTTTCAAAAAGCTTCTTTATCCCGTTAGAGCAGAAGTTGCCACACTTTCTCAGTTCATAGTGCTCTTACCTTTCAGTGATTTTTTTCATGGTACTCCTACACCAAAATCAAGACCTATCCATTCCATTTATTAAATAGCTAAGTCTAAGCAATCTCCTAGTAGTCCTCTGCATGATATCCAGCTGTGTTTCCCTTGAAAACGTGAACACTTACAACATGGTGTAGTTGTTCCAGTACTCCAGGGAGTCTTGGCCCACAGTTTGGGAACCAGGGCCTTAGTAATTTCCTCTTTAGGACAATTGCAACTAATTTGGAATGCTATTTAGTTCAGCCTTCTGGCTCCTGGCCACTTCTTCCTAGGCAATTTTCTCCTTTAACTGTTGGACAGAAATGCTGGTCCCAGTAGCACTGTTGGCCACTGCACATGAAATGGAGCAAGCCTTGATGATAGTTCAACTAAGAGAAGAGCAGTATTTCCAAGACTTAAAAACAGACAGACATGTTTAAGCATTTGGTGTAAATCCATGAAGAGAAGCTTAAGTCTGGAAAATACGATAGAGGTTCCATGCATCCTGGGAGCCCCAGCAAGCAGCCGGCACGCACCATGTTGACTAGCGCTACCTGCCCAGAGAGCCTCCCTGGGGCCAGAGTTCACGCACTGACAGCCAGGGCACAACTCTGTCGTACGTCAGCTTAGGCAAAGCATGCTAGGATGATGAGGGCTTTCTCCTTTTACCACATCCCAGAAGAAAACCATGTTTTAACCACAGCTTGGATGGTGTTTTGTTCTATTATTAATGGCAAAGCAAAGCTTTTAATCTTAGTAACTGGACAGGAAAATAGAAAATACAACTATATTAAAAATGTACCTTGCTGATAGAAATAGTCTAGTAGTTACTAATAGGAAAAATAAGTAAATAGAAAAAGAAGAGAGAAGGAAACCCTTAAAGTTATGAGGGAAAAAAATGAGCAACAAAAGTCATCTTATAAAATGCTAAAAGATCTCTTCTTACAAATAAAGAAAATGCTACTGAGGTAAAAACAGGGAAAAAAAAAAAAAAAAACCCACACACAAAAAAATCCAACCATATCATCATGTCCACCAGCTCTTGGGCTGCCTGGTGTGCCTGAGACCCCACAGAGTTGTTTCACATGTCCCCACCATGACTGGTGCACACTCTCCTGACTAATGTCACCCGCAGAACAGTGGGAGACCCTACTTCCTCTAGAGGCTTTCTCTGAACAGTGATGTCCCAAATGCAGCACAGGAAAGTGGGACTAGCTCATGACAGAGTCCAGGGAATGCTCAGGCAAGAACAAAGGTGCTCTGACCTCAGGGGTACTAGAATAGGAGACCACAATGAGGCCCGGATGAAGACCAGGGATTTGTCTGAGGTGACAGTGAAAGTGGCCCAGGAGTGGGGAGGGCAGATATGCACGTTAGAGAGGGAAGGACAAGGGGGCACTCACTCCTGTGGCTCTTGTACAGCCAGTGCAAGGGGCCAATAAAGACAGATCCAACCAGTGAGCAGGTTGGGGTTTGGGGCCCCTTTTGTCCAAGTATATTAGTCAGGGTTCTCTAGAGGGACAGAACTAATAGGATAGATGTATAGATGAAGGGGAGTTTATTAAGAAGTATTGACTCACAAGATCACAAGGTGAAGTCCCACAATAGGCCATCTGCAAGCTGAGGAGCAAGGAAGCCAGTCCAAGTCCCAAAACCTCAAAAGTAGGCAAGCTGACCCAGGAGCCCCTGGCAAATCACTGGTTTAAGTTCAAGAGTGCAAAAGCCACCTGTAATCCCAGCACTTTGGGAGGCCGAGACGGGAGGATCACGAGGTCAAGAGATCGAGACCATCCTGGCTAACACGGTGAAACCTCGTCTCTACTAAAAGTACAAAAACTAGCCAGGCGAGGTGGCGGGTGCCTGTAGTCCCAGCTACTCGGGAGGCTGAGGCAGGAGAATGGCATAAATCCGGGAGGCGGAGCTTGCAGTGGGTTGAGATCCGGCCACTGCACTCCAGCCTGGGCGACAGAGTGAGACTCCGCCTAAAAAAAAAAAAAAAAAGAGTGCAAAAGCCAAAGAACTTGGAGTTCGATGGGAGTTCGATGTTCGAGGACAGGAAGCTTCTAGCACGGGAGAAAGATGAAGACCAGAAGACTCAGCAAGTGTACTCTTTCCAACTTCTTTTGCCTGCTTTATTCTAGCAGTGCTGGCAGCTGGTTAGATGGTGCCCACCCAGACTGAGGGAGGGTCTGCCTCTCCCAGTCCACTGACTCAAATGTTAATCTCCCTTGGCAACACCCTCACAGACACACCCAGGAACAATCCTTTGCATCCTTCAATCCAATCAAGTTGACAATTAATATTAGCCATCACACCAAGGCTGAATTTATATCTCCCTGCTGGGCACCCATCCATGGGCATCCTTCTGTTCATGGAACTAAACGTGTGAAATGCAGGCATTCCCCTTTCCCATGTCCCCACAATACCATCATTCTGTTTTCCTACTCTGTACTTGTGAAGTCTCCAAATACCCTTTCACCCAGAGAAACACCACAGTGTCAGCTTGCTCTATTCTGTGTCTCCGCAGGGAGCGGAGGGAAGAGAGTTTCTGCATGGGGAAGCTTTGTAAGCATCCTGGCGCTACAGAATATTAAATCCTGAATAGGGCAACAAGAGTAGAATGGATACTACAAATGTGAGAAACATTAGGACAGTGGTTCTCAACCAGGGGAGACTCTTGTCTCCCAGAGGACACGTGGCGATGTCTAGACACATATCTGAGTGTCACGAGGGGTGTGCATCAGCAGGCAGAGGCCAGGAATGCTGCTGAACATCCTACACTGCACAGGATGTCACGGAGACTATACAACAAATGTTCCCTGGAGAGCAAGCCTGGCCCACAGCACACAGCTGCGGCAGGAAAGGAAGTGCAAAAGGCGGTGTCAAAACAAGAGAGGATGGCCAAGAATAGGTTCGCGAGTGTGTGACACCAGGGAAGCCATGGGAGGCTGAGCATTTCAGGTGACAGGGATAGAAAACTAAGAAGTCAGAGTAGAATTTGGCCACTTATTTAGGTGGGCTTGGTTTGAGGTCCGCAGAGGCCTTGAGAGACTTTATTCTAAGGGTTGCAATGAAAGCAAAAGCAGCTTGAGAAAGCTTGGCTCACATTAAAAAATGACAGTGCAGAACAAGCTGGAGATAACACTCCTCTCCCATCCACAGAACATATCAAACAGCCTGAGCAACAAAACTCCACCTACAAATATTCTGTGCCTATTTTATACGCAAGATTCTCTGGTGACTCTTATCTATTGGCAAAATTGTAAATATCAGTCCACAAGTTCATAGTATCGAAAGTACCCATCAGAACAGAAACTCTCAAGTCAAATGCAGATTAATGAGTTATATCACGAATGTTGCCCCTGTTTCTCAGTCACTATAAATGGAAATGTTATAGCTAGAAATTGTTTTGACTCAAATAAATCACAAGGGGAGGTAAGCATATTTCCACATTATAGCCCAGGCCAGGTATTCTGAAGTGGATGAGATATCTTAGAGTTTGCCTCAATAGCTCTGGATATACACACACCTCCTGTGAAACTTGATGGGGGACAAGAAGTATTGAGCTTTGGAGAGAGGTAAAGCAACGTTTAAAAGTACACATCAGGGGCAAGGTGCTGTCAATAAACATACATGTAAAATATTACTTGATGAAGGAAAGAAGTAGAACTATATTTGGAGTCACATCTTAAGCAGATACATTTATAATGTGGCAACATACTAGTCCTCTCTCATCTGCTGCTTTGTTTTCCATGGTGTCAGTTACCCATGATTAAATATGGTCCAAAAATATCACGCGGCAAATTTCAGATATAAACAATTCATAAGTTTCAAGCTGTGCATTGTTCTAAGCAGTGTGATGAAATCTCATTCTGTCTTACTCTGTCCTGCCCAGGATATGAACCATCCCTTTGACCAGTAGATTCACGCTGTGGATGCTACCTGCCCTGCCCGTGAGTCACTTGGTAGCCAGCTCAGTCATCAGGCCAACTGTTGGGGCACTGCAGTGTTTGTGTTCAAGGAACTCTTACTTTACTTCATAATGACCCCAAAGCACAAGCCTAGTGATACTGGCATATTATTGTAATTGTTCTATTTTATTATTATTGTTGTTCATCTCTTTCTGTGCCCAATTTAGAAATTAAACATCATTATAGGTATGTATGCATAGGAGAAACACATAGTATATATAGGATTCGGTACTTGCCTCGGTGGTTTTGGGCATCCACTGGGGGTCTTGGAACATATCCCTTGTGGATAAGAAGAAACTACCATATTCTATCATAATTCTAAGTATCTGTCTTATGTAAAAAAGGACTATTTTACATAGGCATCTATAATACATTATCACATTCGGCAACAAGAATGTCTTTTCCTTGTTTCGCAGTGATATTTCTCTAGATTCTAACTGGAGAGAGACTGAAAAGCAACTGTCCCTTCATGGCACAGTCCACCTTGGACGAGACTGTTCACATACTACTCAACAAGGTGTTAACTCCAAGGAACCCAGACTATGGAGAGCGTCCACGGTAGACTATTATGGGATTGCCCTGCTAGGCCGTAGAGCCGGAACAACGTCCTGGGGCTCAGAGTGAGTTCTACCAGATGGGTTTTCTCTCCATCACTAACACTGAGATCAGTCCAAGGAGGGAATGAGGAGGTGGGATTTGAATCGACGTTACAGAAGAATTTCCTCCTCTTTCTCTAATCATTCGCTTCACAAGACAGACTGACTTGCAGAGCTCTCCCAGTCCTTGGAGGGCAGCCGACCAGGGCCCAGGGAGGCAGGTGGGAGCCAGCAGAAGAGCTCATGCGTAGACCTTGACCTGTTGCTTTATTTCCATCTTGCATTTCCCTCCACAGTAGCTGAGCCTCTGGCAAAGGCAGGCTGCAAATGGCAGTTTGGTCTCTGCTGCAAAGAATCAATGGGAAGGGCCCAGCTGCCATGAGAGAAGCCAGAGAGAGACGAGGCCGCCATGGTGCTAGCTGGGGAGAGACGAGGCCGCCATGGTGCTAGCCGGGCAGAGACGAGGCCGCCATGGTGCTAGCCGTGGAAGTCACCCACAGGAGGTGGCTGTGCCTACAGGATCATCAGCTTGGCAACATAAGAGGCCTGGAACCTTAAAGGGAAACATTTCTGAACTCAAGAGGTGAGGCTCCCCAGGGAACACACTCTGACTGGGGGTGCCTGGAAGGGGCCAGTTTCCAGCAATAAAGCTGCTGGGGTGTCTGTCATCATAATTACCTCTACAGTCAAAATCAGTGTCTTGCCAACAGATTCTAAGTGTTCTGTCCTCAAGAATCACACAAAAAATAAAAGTAAAGCAAGTTTGTGTAAAGCAAATGGATTTGGGCCGAAGATTTGCAGAGGCTGCATTCTAAGATAATCACCTTCTATTCAGTTGGAGGTGCCTGTTGACTAGAATGAGCTAGGGCAGCTTGAACCCAGTTATTTAATTGACCCTCTGAGCAGAGCAGGCCCTCACCAACCCCCACCAGGCCCTCCCTGCAGCTCACAGCCAGGGAACGGATGTACCCCTGTAGACATACCTGTGACAGGCAGCTCCAAGGACAAAGCTTCCCAGTGCCATTCAGTATGGCATCTGGCTAAGAGTGGATGTAACTAATATGGAAGCTGGGATACAGGTGGGCACAACAAGAGGTCTTGTAAGAGACCCCTCCATGTCTTTCCCAGAAGACCCTGCACAGTCTCACCTCACCCTAGTTTATGATAAAGCAAAAGTATGTCTTAGCAATGCACTTCAAAAACAGGGGTTGGTGACTTCACAAATTAACATGAGACCATCCACTTTGTATGTCACTTCAACGACTCCTGGCTGCCTCTTGGGGAAAAGTCCTTCAATGAGGGCCCTGCTTCCCGCTCCAAGCCCCCTGCCCTTCAAAATGAAATGGGAAAAGTTCCCTTGTCCCCCTCGGAGGCCGTGCGATGGTGGTGTGGCTTCCTTCTTCAGGGTCCCACAGCTCAAACCTCTAGGGGAGCACACAGACAGGCAGGCTGTGGGGCTCTGACCCCACCGCAATGCCTAGGGATGAATGTTTACAGCTGAAGCCCCAATAGGCGTGTGTTACAGGTGCTCTTTCAGTTTAGCCGTCCATAGGCAGTTTGTGTTAGTCAGCTCCATTAGACCCCTGCCTTACTGCAAGGACAGAGGGCTTTCTGTATCCCAGGGTTCTTGCCTTGGTGTACTGGAAGAACCAGATCACACATGGACTTGGAGAATGAGTGAAAGTTTTATTGAGTGGAAGTAGCTCTCAGCAGATGGGGAGCCAGAAGGGAAATGGTTTTCCCCTGGAGTTGAGCCACTCAGTGGCCTTGGCTCTCCTCTTCCCTGGCCAAACTCCACGTCATTCCGCTGGTTGATGGCACCCGTCAGTGTGCTCTTCTGCCAGCGTGCTCCCCTCAATGTCCTCTCGATGTCCAGCCACTTGTGTCTTCTTCCGCCGATGTCTTCCTCTTGACGTCCAGCAGCTTGTGTATCTGCTGCCGGGATCTCAGAGTTTTTATAGGCACCAGGTGGGGGCATGGCAGGTCAGGGCAGTCTTGGGAAATGCAATATTTGGGCGCAAAAGCAGGAGTGCCTGTCCTCACCTACATCCGTGGGCACTGGGCCTGGGGGTGGATTCCAAGCCAGGGACCCACCTTCTCCTCCCAGCACTACTCCCTTGCCCCTCTTCCATATCAACTACACCATAGAAGTATGAAACCACTGGAAATATCTCAGGCCCACCGTCTCCACCATACTGACCATCTAGACAAGTATGATACCCTTTCTTCAAATCACTGCTCAGGCCTTACCTCTCCCAGGAAGCTTCCTCAAGCCTAACCTTAAAAAGAATTCACTTTTCATGCCTGAGGTTTCTAGGGCTCTGTCTATAATCCTCTCCACCCTTCTGAACTCTCATGACGCATTCCTATGTATCCAGCTCCACTGGAACATGAATCCTCCGTGGGCAGGAGCTGTGTTCACAAGCCTCACAGAATCAAAAAATCCTCTCGCATTCATTTGTGCATTTGCTTCACCAGTAACACTAGAAGTGGCACTTCATATGGACTAAGCATTTCACAGGTACCTGCACAGAGTAAGTGTTTTACAGACATTAATTTCAACCACAACTCTGTGAGCAGGGCTTATTGTTATTTCCATTTTGGGAGTGCAAAAGCTGCCCCAAGATATCATAGCTACTAAAAGCAAGAGAAGATTAAATACTGCCCGAGTGCTTAGAGCAGTTCGTTCTTTATCCTCTCTCAGAATTCACTGTGTATCCCACCTTCCAGGGTAGATGCATAGATGAATACAACCTCAGAGTCCAGTGGGAGGACACCAGACATGCAGAGAGCAACTGAGTGTTACAGGAGCTAGGATATTGGTCTGTACCTGGTAGGATGAGGCACCAAGGAAGGAAGGAATTAATCTTACCCCAGGATGGAGTCAAAACTTTGTGAATGACTGAACGAAGTAAAGGAAGTGAATGGTTAGATACATTTTAAAGCTCTCATGGAGAGGCCATAATACCTAGATCTAGCCAAGGAAATTAATAATAGTTTCTTAACTATTAAGCTACTTTCCAACACAAGACTCATTGAAAAAAAAAACTAAATGTATAGAAGAGAGACTGCTATTGTATAAAATCATATTCTCTAGAAATTAAGTGACATTTTTCCCTCACAACTTTAGTGAAGAGCTTCCTCCAAAGACAGTGTTGGCTAGCATAAAAGGGAAGTAATTTTGCCCTGGAGGAGGGAGGTGAACAACGTGCAAAATCCCTGGGCTGCCCTGACCCCGGGAGTGTGAGGTTAACGAGAGACGCCATCTTCCCTGTGCACCATCTGCCTTGCAGAGCTTTCTTTTCTGGCCTGAAACATTTTTTCATCCTTCAAAGCTCAGACAGAGAGGTCTGTAGCCTCATTCCCTTCCAGCTTCTGGGAGTCTTACTCCAAGTGGAGACTAGTAGTTGGACTAAGACAGCACACAGGAACACGACAGGCTGCCTTGGATCTGCACATCCCAAGACTTCTGAGAATCACATGGTGCAAACACAACTCCAGTTTTACAATCTGACCCCAATTATCCAACCAGAGGTAATGCTATCCATCATACTGTTACAGGGAAACAGAACAGCCAAAGTTCATCCCTGTACACGTATGCCTTATTTCATGGAACAATATGATAGAAAAAGAGCATAGAAATCACTTCACATATTGAATCATTTAAAATCTTTCATAAAGCTAGGAATCCTTTTGTAATTACAAAAAGCACATTTTATATTTTATCCAAGGTACAAGTTATAGTGGCTAACTGTTAATTACTAGAAAAGAGCAGGAGTAGTACAATAGTAACCCCAAATGGTATCTAATATTGCATTTCTATCAACTTATTACACACAAGACATAAATATTTTATGAGGTACCACTGTATCCTTAATGTCAGGTTTACACTGGATTATCAATATGATCTACTGATACTCATTATAGCAATATATCATTATCACTCATAGGTAAATAAACTAACTAGAAAAAGGCTGGGGGCCGTGGCTCAGGTCTGTAATCCCAATACTTTGGGATGCCGAGGCGGGCAGATCACCTGAGGTCAGGAGATCAAGACCAGCCTGGCCAGGCGCGGTGGCTCGTGTCTGTAATCCCAGCACTTTGGGAGGCCGAGGTGGGCAGATTACAAGGTCAGGACTTTGAGACCATCCTGGCTGACACAGTGAAACCCTGTCTCTACTAAAAATACAAAAAAATTAGCCAGGCGTGGTGGTGGGCACCTGCAGTCCCAGCTACGCAGGAGGCTGAGGGAGGAGAATGGCGTGAACCTGGGAGGCGGAACTTGCAGTGAGCCGAGATTGGGCCACTGCATTCCAGCCTGGGTGACAGAGTGAGACTCCATCTCAAAAAAAAAAAGAAAGACCAGCCTAGCCAACATGGCAAAACCCCATCTCTACTAAAAATACAAAAATTAGCTGGGCATAGTGGCACATGTCTATAATCCCAGCTACTCGGGAGGCTGAGGCAAGAGAATCACTTGAATCCAGTAAGCAGAGGTTGCAGTGAGCCGAGATCGTGCCCCTGCTCTCCAGCCTGGATGCCAGAGTGAGACTCCATCTCAAAAAAAAAAGTAATTAATTAACTAACTAGAAAAAATAAAAGACCTTTTCTTCTCAAAGAGATGCATTTCAAATGAAATTTCAGTTATTATGCTTAATTATTATTTATTAGCCCTGAGTATATCTGTGTTATTCAGATCAACTGCGTGTTACTGATCATTGTAATGATGACTCAATCCAGAAGAATTTGATTTTACAACAGAACTTTATGGTAATGAGACTTTTGTAAAGTATTCTTTTAATGTATGTGTTTATTTTAGATATAGAGAAACATGAAAGGGTGAGCTATAAAAGCATTAAGGAAGCAAACACATGATATTAAAAGTAAATTCAATGGAGGACATAGAATGAAATGACTCCAAGGAAAAGGAATGAGGTAAAATTTCTAAATGTTAAAGAACTTGTTCATGATTTAAAATGAAAATAGTAGGCCTCACAGTACTAACGAATGTAGATTCTAGATAGATTCTAGATGACATCTTTAGAAGAATAATTATACCACTTAATTTTTAAGTGCCAATATTTGTAATTTATTAGAAATGACATCCTTTACTCATATTTTGCAACTCATAATTCTTAAAAGCTTTGCATGTCAATTTACAAGTGTATGAGGGAAATATATTATTTACATTATTGATTAAAAATTCTTCTAGGTTATATGCAAGAGAAAAGTTGGAAGACACTAATTGGAAGATCTCTATGCCAACTGTCTATGCCATACGAACTCTGAGAATCTAGCTCCTTTTTTTTTTTTTTTTTTTTTTTCTTTTTTGAGACGGAGTCTCGCTCTGTCGCCCAGGCTGGAGTGCAGTGGCCGGATCTCAGCTCACTGCAAGCTCCGCCTCCCGGGTTTACGCCATTCTCCTGCCTCAGCCTCCCGAGTAGCTGGGACTACAGGCGCCAGCCACCTCGCCCGGCTAGTTTTTTGTATTTTTTAGTAGAGACGGGGTTTCACCGTGTTATCCAGGATGGTCTCAATCTCCTGACATCGTGATCCGCCTGTCTCGGCCTCCCAAAGTGCTGGGATTACAGGCTTGAGCCACTGCGCCCGGCCGAGAATCTAGCTTCTAGGGATTACCACAACAGAGAAACAGTCCTTAACCAGCAGAACACAACTTTCCAGTACTTGGTGGGGAAAATATTGTATATAATCAGATGTGTTAACTTTACTAAGTCCTGGAGTAAAGGAACTGCCAAACTTATTTTATCACATAATTCTTTGGTTTTGGTAAAGCTATTAGATCTTCCAGAATATAAACTGGGACCTAAGACACATATCACTCACTTGACACTCAGTGATACACTAATCACTGTTACTGATGTCTTATTACATCTGTTAAATTAGACTCTCTTCAAAGGGAGAGGACAGAACATACGTTGGTGTCCTTCAAACAATGTTGATCTTGCGCTCGCTACATGAGGGCAGCTGTTTCCTTATGTTTAGGAGTTCCGCTGGTTTTGTTGTAGAACCCCATTTTGTGTTTCTTTATTGATTTTCCATCCATATATTAAATCTATTCTCATACTTTAAACTACAATCTCTTCAAAATGTGCTGCTTTATCAATAACCTTTCCCTCAAATACTAGGCCTCTATTTCTTTTCTTTTTTTTTTTTTTAAAGACAGGGCATCTATATATTATTATTGCCCTGCTAGAGCGCAGTGGCTATTAACAGGCATGCTCATAGCATGCTACAGCCTCAGAATCCTGGCCTCGAGCTATTCTTCCACCTCAACCTACCTAGTAGCTGCGACTACAGGCAAGCGCAATGATGCCCAGCTTAGGCCTCTATTTCAACTGTGTACTAGACGTCTCTATGAGGAAAAACATACTATTAATAAGATAGAAACATGCCCCAAACCAAATGTATCACTTTACTCCACAATCAATACAGAACTGCTACCAGAACATCAAAGGTGTGGTATGGATAGGTGCCACTACTGCCGCACAGGAGGCCAATTACTAGGACAAAGGGTATTGCCAGGCTTTATTCGGGTACTGCAGCAGAGGAGAATGGGAGATCAGTCTCAAATCCATCTCCTAAGCCAACTAAAATTAGGGATTTACATAGCAGGAAAGAAACGTAATGACGTGTGGGAAAACAGGAACCAGGAAGGGGTAAGGAAGGGGAGTTAGCCAACAGGCAGTAGGTGTGGGTTAGGCAATCATGTTGGGTGAGGGGTGTGGTTTCTCATTGTCCTGATGCTGTGATCTGGAAAGTTTCAGTTCCTTGATACTATCTGGGAGGCCTGATGGTTGGCTTCCTGAAAAAGGAACTCAGATAAGACAAATTTAACTTTCTCAAGATTTAAGACTAGGAGGGTAAATTTCTGTACTTATTTAAAAGAAACCATAAACATCAACTCTCTGGGACAATTCCGTCGGTTTCAAAACAAAAGTATAAAATAGTGGATATTTTGCCAATGACTGAGACAAGTGTGGCAGACATGAGAAAAGACAAAAGAGGACAGGTTTGAGGGACATTCTGGTGGAGGAAAATCCAGAAACTGCTAACTTTCTGGATGAAGAGAAGGAAGAAGCAGCTGGGGCCACTCCCCAATTTCTGGCTTAAGTAACTATTCGGATGGATGGTGGTGCCCGACACATTTAAGTGCCCAACTTACTTCATTTGCTATTTATAGCATCACTATTATCCCTTTCCAGTGAATTAGATGATGCAGGTTTCCCAGAACCTGTTTTCCATGACACCTGTCCTTTTGTCCATTCAGGTGCCCACACTGAAATTGCATTTCCTCATTACCTCCTATTGAAATATCATCCATTCTTCCAGGCCCATCTCAGAATCTCGTAGAAAGTGTTTCTTATTGCCCACTGCATGATGTAAGCTGTTCCCTTTTTATAATTTTACCCTGAGCCCTAAGCCATAATTTTACCATGGTACTTATTTTACCACCTATGTGCTTAAAGAGGTACACCCAGCCTGACACAGTGTGTACACACAGCAGGCCCCAGCAAGTTTGCTGTAGGAGGCTGCTGAGACCCTGGAAGAACAGGGATCCCCACAGCACCGGCAAACACCCCTCTCAGCACCCATCTCCCACAATACCTAGAGAAAAGTAGCTAAAAACAAGTATAGTCTCACACGTTGTATGCTATCAGATGTCAAGCATGGAGATGTGTACACAACCACAAAGTGTTAAACATCTGAAGAAAATGAAGACCAGGAAGGAGAAGCAGCAAACATAACCAATAGCATAAGGAACGCTTTAGTAAATAAGTATTAAAGTGAAGAGGAGATTTTTAAAGGGGTCTGAAAATAGGTAGACTACCAGTTAATAATTTTTTAAAGGTGATCTGAAATTTTTAGACAATTTTTAAATGAGGAAAAACAACATTTGGTCTAAACAGGAGAAAGGATACAGCTGAGGAATACATTAGTAATCTGGAAGACAGAGCCAAAGAATTCTCCCACAAGGCAACTCATCTCCCACAGGAAAAAAAAAGAAAAGAAGATGAAAAACGTGAAAGAAAAGTTAAGACAAGCAAGAACTTAGAAGTTTTAACATATGCCTAATATGAAAAAAAATTAAGAAGAAATACTTAAAAGAATATAGAGAATGTAAGACAAAACTAAAGAAATAAGAGACAAAAAGTACTCAGAATTGAAGGCACCCATCCTCTCAGACCAGAAGGCCAACGAAGTTCCAAGCAGAATGAATAGGAAGGGGGTCCACATCTGGATGATAAATGCCTTGGAGCCAGGTCCTCTGTCTTCAATATTTGAGTATTTCTTACGTGGTTACCAAGAATGCTGCATTTAAAGGATATTCAATAACTGAACTGCGGCATGAATAGAGAGCCCAGAAATAAATGATGCATTCTGTCTTTGAGAAATAGTCTTACTGGCTACCGGTCCCAAGCATTTGATCTTTGTCAATCTCAGCAATGATTCAGCTATTAAATTTCTCCTTGAGGTCCTAACATACTAACGTTAATCTACTGTACTGAGATCACAACACACTAATGGGCATCTACTGTACCCTTACATTCACATTTTCTTTCCCTCTGCCCTTCCCCTTACTCATTTATCCCTTGTACTTTCATTTCTATGGAAGAAGATGGCACTGGCATATGTTTATCTTTTACAGAACAAAAGTAAGAGACCCTCTAGAAAGGAAACATCACCAAAGTGGGCATAACCTGCACACAGGTAAGTCACAGGGGTAATTCGTCAACATGATGTCTCATAGAGCTAGGTGGCTAAGGCACTGTTAGGTGCACATTAATAGCACAAAGAAGCTATGTCAGGTTTTAGACATACCCTGTTCTCTGCTTCTGTGCTTCAGTTCAACCTCAGACTGACAAGATTCACCAAGCACCTCTGCGCCCCTGCTGCTCTGATGGTATCATTTCATGTCTCATTCATGCACTGTGTAGTGGCACTTAATGTTCCCTCTGCAAAGAGCTAGACCATCTAGACCCAATTTCTCCATCATAAGCTAGTGCACTTTGAACAAGTATTGCTGTCAAAGAAAACAAAAACAAAAACCTTTCCAAGTCTCAGTTTTCAACATTCAGTGGTGAAGTTGGCAACTGGATATTTTAAATTCCAGACTGATTACACAGCTCTCCTGTGCTGCTTTGTAGAGTTTTATTTTCACACACTGCCATGACAATCCATCATACTCCGTTCCCTAGGGAAGAGAAAGAGTCCATCTTTTTTATAAATAGCTGCAGGAGATTTCTGGAGTGGCTCATGCCCCTCCTGTGCTAAACTCATGGAGCTTAAGACCTAAGAGGCTCACTTTCCACTGCAAAATACCATTCACCTTCAGTCCCACAAATGTGAATGGGGCTGCCTCCACGCACCTCAACTAGAAAGAGAAAAGCAGCTTATAAAATATGCTCCTGCTTATGGAAGGAGAGAGATAAAAGGAAGAGTAACAGCAGTGCACAATGCACCTAAGAGAACCTATGGCCTCATCAAAATCTTTTTTTTTAAATGTCAGAAGTCACTAGAAAAGCTGAAATAAGGAAAAAAGTAACACTTAAAGGAAGTGAATGATGGGCAGAGAACAACTGGGGAATTTGAGAAGTGTCAGTCACTCAATGCTTCATTCATCCAATATTATTATCACAGAGATAAAGTTGGTAATAATGCATTGAATTGAAAATGTGTTTAATTCATTTAAGGGGATTTAATTCATTTTTTCTTGGTTAAGAATCAGTGCACAAGAGCCTTAATGGACATAACTATTATATAAAAGGTTTCAGAACCAGAGTTCAAATTCACTCCAATAACATACCCTGGAAAAGTTTACATAAAGTAATTCCGGATATTAATCTATCCAGTCTCTCAGGAAGAGGCTGCCATATATGTGCAAACACCACCCAAATACCCAAACACTGGTTATATTAACCATTTCAAGTGTTCAGAACATAGATTACAATCGCCCAACAATACTTCCCACATAAAGTTCCAACGGATCTGCTTGACGTATATAACGGTGCCACACAGAACCCAGCCCCATGTGTCACTCTCAGGAATACCAAAGAGCAGACAACAAATCCTCCTTCCCTTTGGCATCAAGACTTCAAGTCTTCAGCTGGGCACAGTAGCTCACGCCTGTAATCCCAACCCTTTGGGAGGCTGAGATGGGAGAAATGCTTGAGCTTAGGAGTTTGAGACCAGCTTAGGCAACACAACAAGACTTTACCTCTACTAAAAATAAAAAAATTTAAAAATGAACTTGGCACGGTGGTACATGCCAGTATTCCCAGATACTTGGGAAGGTAAGATGGGAGAACCACTTGAGCCCCAGAGATCAAGGCTGCAGTGAGCTATGATTGCACCACTGAGCTCCACGCTAAGCAGCAGAGGAAGACTCCATCTCAGGGTGGGGAAAGAGTTTGAGTCTCCCAAGCATCCCGTGCAAAGCCTATGTAAAGCCCCTTGCTGGGGATGTGCAACCAGGGCAAAATGCGCCTGCTACATGGGGACAGGATATCACAGAAATATTCAGTCTGCTCAGTAAAAGGGTGGCTCTGATGGAAACCATTTCTGGGCTTGTCACAGGCTGTTGCCACTTTATTGAGTCATGCTTGCCTTTCTGCTCCTTGCAGAAACTGTTCCATGAAACCTTACTGATTTTTGCATATATTATTTCCTATAGGATTATTTCATGAGGCACACTGCTTGCCTACGCTACAATATGACTGGTGGTCACTGGCTCAATATTGGTTGAAAAAAATTGCTGGGCAAAAGATAAAATAAAACAAGTATTCAATTGTTCAGAAAAATATCCAAACTGTGGATGTGCTGATTTTATTCCTATAAAATGAAGTTAAATTAATAGCGTCATTCAAAATCCTGCCTATGACCTAGCAGAAAAAATTAAAGGTACTGAAAAGGGGTTTTGGTAAAATCTGTATGTTTCAATAGAAAAAACAATGCTATGGAGAATAACCCTCTAGTTGAAGCCGAATTTATATAAAACAGGCTTAATAAATACAACGCAGTTTATAAAGGTTACATACATGAGACATTTTGCTTGAATTAATCCACAGATTTAATACCCCCCAGCAAACTCCACAGATAGTACAATTCAAATCCCTGGTTTAAATCCTTGTCCCTCCTCCCCCCACCCCAGTCTCTCTTTCCCCAACACACACAAGCTACTAAGTAGGTGTCTCTCAGGAAACTAAAGCTCAGGTTATTTCCATTGCAACTCTAATGCTTTATGAATCAAGCACAAATGCATACATCCACTGCTTACAAACAGGCTTTGCTCAAGAAATTCATTTGTAAGCAGACTATATAGAAATCATAATAAACGTTCCTAAGGGAAACTATGTACTTGAAGTAATTTGCATCCCCAGGCTATTCATAATGAAGCAACATAACACATTGTATCCTCACAGTTAGCACAGTAACACATGTACAACAGAAACCAACTACCAGATTAAAACGCTACCAGGGGAAAATTCAGTTTATCTTGCATTTTGAGGTCTTATCTTCATTCATATCTCAACCCCAACATGCCAAAGGGCAGCTCCCAGGGCCTAGAGGAAGAAGGACTAGAGATCCAGAAAGGTGGTGGGGGTGGTGAGAAAGGCAGTGGGTATGTGTGAGGGGTGTTTGGCTACTGCAGACCCCTAAGCTGGGTATTTCTGATTCCAGCTGGCTCTCTCATTGCCTTTCCCTCAACCCCACCTCCAGGTTCCACCTGCCTCCTATTATTCCAAACTCACCAAGTCCCACAGAAGCTCAGGAATAATCACTGTCTCTGGACAATCTGTTGCCAAAGAATGTAATATTGCAGATACTCCCTGAAACAGGAACACACCTTGAGGTTTTCTTAAGAATTTTATAGCTCCTATCCCTTCAGGCACTTGTGTCTTCTGTTCCTAACCCTTTTTAATCCTCTCATTCTTTCCTCCCTAGTCTACCATCACCCTCCCCTTATCATCTTAAACTCTAGGGGAAGAGAAACATCACAGGAAGGGATCCAGTAAAGCATCACTGTAACACCGAAAGGGGCACAGGTATCCAGAGCATTTAATCACAACAGGGCGGGTGTGGGGGCAGAGGATGAGCTTGTGGTAGGAAATGCAGAGAAAGGAGGCGCTGGCACGTCAGGCCAGGAGCTGAGGCCAGGAGGAGAGGTCATGGTAACACCGGAGGGGCAGTGGCCACGTGGAGGACCGAGGAGTCACAGAGGCAGAGTTATCCCCTTCTCTGCACCCTGTCTTGGAAAGGCCAACACCTGAGAGCGCACCTGGGCTGGAGCAGAAGGGGCATGAGTGCAGTGGTCTGGGGGAGACGAGCGGTCCCAGCGGCTGACCATGGAAGGGGTAGGAAGACGTAGGAAAGGGAGACCTTCGTGACCGTGAACTTACTGAGGGCTCCTGTGTGCCCGGTGACCCTTTAAATCTCGCTTCCTGAACTAACTCATGGAGCCCTACTCACGAGCTAGGTGCTATTCTTTGCAGATGGAAAATGGAGCACAGAGAAGCAGAGTGATTTGGCCAAGCCCTGGAGGGAAAGCTTCACTCCCTTGCCCACCGCCTCCTACAAGCATCCTGGAAAACACCAGATGATGAAGGGGGGTGATGACAGAGAAAGCCAGGCTAGAAGCCTCATGGGAACACTCACCAGCTCCAGGGACTGAGATTGAATCCTTAGCCTCCTCAAGTCTCAGGGTCCTTAACTGTCACATGTGGGTAATGACTGCTGAGAATTAAATTCATGGGGAAAGCCTCCCAGGGCGTCTGACTTAGAGCAGGTACTCCATAATCAGCAGCTGTTATTACTGTTGTTGTTAAAATCTGAGCGTCTGTATTGCTTATGTTTCTTCCAATGACGAATGTGCTACAGATCAGAAGTGAATATCTTATCCTCACTGCAGATTCACGTTGAATATTATAAAATATTAGAGTCACACATTGAAGGAAACTTAGGAGACAGTTATAATACCAACAAGCTAATAAACTGTTCTCTATTCTAACACATTTCTCGTTTCTTATATTTAGAGTTTAACTTCCTATCCAACTCATCAAAAACTTTCCTCCAGATTAGCTGAGATCTTTTGATTTTCCATATGTAACTTCAACAATTCAACCTTAGTCCTTTGTCAAACAATAGGATTGAGCATGACAGAAAAAAATCTGAAGTGTGTCACCAATTTCAGGCTCATTTCCTATGACTTGAATCCAGTGAAGAATTAAAAATTAGGACAACGCTTTGCTTTAATCCTTACAAAGGCAGAGTTTCTGTAAGAAAGGCAGGCTATGTTTTCCATATGCAGTGAGGTTCATCCATTTAAATTAAGAAGACACAGATTTCATCTCAGAAATCACTGGGTGGAATCTCACAGTAAATAAGTTCTATTTTCCCCACTGTTAAGACCAAATCTAACTCGCCTCTCCATGGATGGAGGGGGCCTCCTAGACCAGCACCCCCGCCCCGCTTTTCCTCTGTGCCCTCAGCCACCTCCGTCTGCACCGCTTCATCACGTGGCTCTAATTATCCAAGGGAGTGCCAGAAAACACGGAAAGGGAAAATTGAATTCCATGCTGTCAATTTTGTTTCTAGTTCA
Source organism: Piliocolobus tephrosceles (assembly GCF_002776525.5). Classification (NCBI taxonomy): domain Eukaryota; kingdom Metazoa; phylum Chordata; class Mammalia; order Primates; family Cercopithecidae; genus Piliocolobus; species Piliocolobus tephrosceles. The sequence goes on along the minus strand of NC_045451.1, from coordinate 68,487,466 downwards.
CAGATTTGATGAAATAGAGATGAAGAAAGAAATATTGGCAAACACACGGTTTGGAGACTGCCTATAACACAATCCCTCAAGCTCCATCCATCGCTCACAACCACCAGGGTTCGGTGTGTTATGAAGATGCATAAGATGCAGGGACACAGGAACACGCATCTTTCTTGGGACAGCAGGAAAGATGTGCTACTCTATCTTTGTAGCGAGAAAAAAAGAACTATGAATCCGAGGAGTAAAAAATAAAAGGTTATGTCTGCACCTGCAAGGTAAATTATGGGGGCAAAACCTACACCCATTTAACCAATGGTAACATTACATAGAGTCTAACCACACTGCATCAAATATTATGAAGTCAAAAATCGCATATATTCAAATATTACTTATATGTCATTCTTCAAACACATAAACATCAGCAACACGACACAGGCACACATCACGCCATGATGCCAGTCTTAGCAGATTATGCTATGTTTATCTTCCATTTCTCAACAGAGTGGTGCACTTGTTTATTCACTTGGGGGCTTCCAAAAATAACTTCGATGACAACAACAAAAAAAGACATGCAAGCAATCACATGAGTGGCACAGACACATCTTTTTTTCTAGATGCCTTTTTGATATTTAAGTAACTTTAATTAGACATCCAGAAATCCCGTACTGTAGGACACACAACATGGGCGGGCGGGAGGTGGTGGGGGCTGGATAAATAGAAGGACTTGCGGATGGGGCAAGAACAAGCTTCTTAAAAACCTGTACATATCAGCTGTTTTTCATTTAAAGCAACAACTAACGCGTCAAAGAACAGCTGAATATCCTGCATTGTAATAAACATTACTCATGTTAACTTACAGAAAGTTTACTGTTTCTGCTTTCTGTATTTGCTGACCATGTTCCACGGCAGTGTAAGAAGAAAGAGTCCTTCCTGAAACAGACATGGCAGTAGACATCTCATCACAAACCTACCCTATACAAGCACTACAAGAAAGAACATTCAACACTTCCAACTTTGAAATCTGTGAAGAAGCGTGAACACTTGGAAGCAGACACAGGTCTAGCATAGGAGAAAAATCTAGGATACAAAACGAAAATGGCTTATTTCATGATGGGCACCACTGGCCAAAGCAAGACTCTCAAAAAAAGCACTGCCCAGGTGCCACAGACGAAGGAGATACGACCTGTAGCTACCCCAAAGGGAGGTGGGAAAGGCAGGGGGTCACAAACCCCTGGCACAGAACACAATGCAGTCAGGGAAAATGGGAAAAAGAAAAAGAAAAAGAAAGTTTTGTCTTCCAAAAAGCAACCTTCTTCCCATAAGTTCTTCCTTCCATCCCTAGGACAATTTTAGGCTTTTGCATCATCTTACCAGCTGGTGTATTATTCTGTTCTTTGTAAACAAAGATTATAAATTCACCTTCACATTACACAGGCAACAAAAATAAGGTCATCTAAATTTAAAGAGAAAGGGGGAAAATAAATGAAGAATGACCTTACCACAAGTAGTGCCTTCACTCTACGGAGCAGCCAGAGTCTCTGGCCACAGCCCAGCATGGTACTGCACGGCACAAAGTAATACAGAATGTGGTCGTGGCTCCATCTTTCCAGCACAATGATGCCCTTTTTGCTCATAAGTCAATCTATTGATTTTTTAAAAATTTTTTTCATTGCTATATTTTTATTTGTAGACTCTCCTCCCCCCAAATTAGTTTGCAATTAATTTTAATGCCCTTATCGTTCCTTGCAGGTTGTGGTCCTTTAGTGTTGATTATCTGTAATTGATTAATTAATGTTGTTTCTGGGTCTGCTGACTAGCTCTCACCTGGTGGATTTTCTTTGTTGTTGTTGTTGTTGTTTTGTTTTTGTTTTTGAGATGGAGTCTCGCTCTGTTGCCCAGGCTGGAGTGCAGTGGTGCAATCTCGGCTCACTGCAAGCTCCGCTTCCCGGGTTCACGCCATTCTCCTGCCTCAGCCTCCTGAGTAGCTGGGACTCCAGGCGCTCACCACTGTGCCTGGCTAATTTTTTGTATTTTTAGTAGAGACGGGGTTTCACCATATTAGCCAAGATGGTCTCAATCTCCTGACCTCGTGATCCACCCATCTCGGCCTCCCAAAGGGCTGGGATTACAGGCGTGAGCCACCGCGCCCGGCCCTCACCCAGTGGATTTTCTAATGTGCTTGTAATATTTGTCTGTGAGCTCATAATAATTAGGAATCCTTGATCCTCACGGAAGCCGTCTGGGTTATGGAGACATCCCTGATGAGGTCACAGGGGTATCCTAATTTGCAGACCAAACTTGCCATGAGTTTCTGAGCTTGGTGCTTCCACACAATGAAAATTTGGCCCATCAGACAGAAAAAGGACAGCTAGGGCCCAGTTTTCACCATGGGTTCAGTTCAGAGTATGTCCAGTGGGACTGCCCCGCCCAAGTCTCAGCCCACTTCTGGTATGCCACTAGGCTGGCAGCCTGCAGCCTCTGCTTAAAACTGTAGACCCCACTACATGTATCTTCTCAAGTTATTCCCCTTGCCATTCAATGCTGTGGCCTCCCTCTCCATGTGTGACATCTGAAGAATTCCCTTTCTTGATTTTAAGCTTGAGTGTGTATTCTTAAAACACTTTTCACATTACAAATATGGTATGTTTTTCTAGTCTTTGATTTAGGATTGAAGGGAGCTATCCATTTTAACTGATTCTGCCATTCTGAAAAAAATACAACCTCCAAACTCCCTTTTATCATCTTCATAGTAAATTTACTAAGCATGTACTTGTTACAAATATTAGTACTCAGTTCTGTATACACTTTGTACAGGAAAGTATAAACCATGTCTTCTGCCCTCCAAGAAGTTACAGTCCAGACTAAAAGATAAGACAGCTGAACACGAAACAAGTAAGTATTGAGTAAATAATACAATCACCAAGGGTTAATACTTGAGAAAAATTGCTTCTCAACCTGGTGTCAAAAGACGGAGTGGGAATATAAAGCTCAACTCTCAAAACTCTTCAGGCTTCAAGAGTGTTTTAGAAAGTTTTTTATCTCAATTGTACCAAGATGGAAGTGAAAGAGCTCATAAACAGAAGCACAGCAGGTTACTGAAGAGGTTCAGAAATCTTATAAGGCACTAAAGAGTTGGTAGCAATCATTCTGGAAAGAAATGGGTAGAAATTGCTAGGGAAGAAATGATGAGCCGTGGTGAGAGGGTGAACGTGGGGCGTCAGCACAGCAGAGACATCGAGATAATGAGGGTGGTTTAAGAGATGTTACGTTCACAAAACTGTTACAAATGTGAAAAACAAAGCTGGAAATGGAAGTAGAAAAAGTTGTCAGATTTGGAGATGTGCTTCAAGTCATCTGCAGAGATGTGTTGGTGAAGGCTGAGTAGCGAACAGCAGCACCTCCGAGAAGAGAATGAAGACAGAGAGTGACTTCAAGTGCTTCTGTCACTTTTAACATAAATAAAGCCAATCAGGGAAATAATCACACTCGGATATATTTTCCATTGGCTCAATCTGAAATTGGACCCTTAAAAGAACAGAAATGCCCCATTTTCAAACATTAAGGCACAAATGACAGAAATGCTGGGAGCAGAATGTCATTACATATCAATGTCTAAAGAACAGGGGATGATTCTATTGAACATCTGTATTTTAATGAAGATAATGTGATGGAAAAGCATTTACTGGAAGTGAGATTAAATCTGCTGACAAAGACTGAAAGAGACAGTCAGTTGCTCAAGGGAAGAAAGTGATCTAAAATAAAAGCATGATTTTCTTTCATTATTATATAAAGTTTAATTAAATATTTCCATTTTCAAAGTTAGGCAAATGATGTCAATTACCAAAAGCCTTTGTGCTGATTTTAAATGAAAATTTGACAGAACATAGACATATACACCTTAAGATTTCAAATCCAGGCTCATCTGTAGAGAACAATCAGAGAACAGCAATCATATGATAGATTTTTAGATCCAGACCAATGATAACATATGATAAGAAATTTACACAGTGACCCCATTTAAACAGTTTTAATTGAATTTTGGTTACAAAGCTCAGAGCCCAGCTCTCCAAACATACTGCTATTTACAGAAGCAAGCTTTCAGAGTTGCCTAAATAGCAGGTTAGTCAACTATGCACTCTGGCCCACCCAAGATCACAGCTCCCTGGCCACAGTGACTGGCTCAGAAATGAACACAAAACTCAAAGTGGTCTAGTGAGACTCAACTCTAGCAACTTCTACTTGAACTACTGCCAGCCCACCCCCCTCAAGCATTGGCGTGTGTGATCCAGGAAGGTAATGGCCCACAGCTGTTGCTGACATCTTAGCTCCACAAGGAAAGAGTCTACCCTGACCAATGATGAAGTCAATGCAGAGGAGAGTAGCAATGGCATCATTTGAGCCTCTGGACCCTGCTATACCTAAGGGAGTACCTCTGGAATTTTCACTGACATAAACCAGTAAATCCTCTTGTGTAAGTTTAGGCTCACCTGGGTATTCACCAGATGAAAGAGTCTTCATCCAAATATTGATCAATATCTTGAATAGCCTGTAATCAAATTCTTTTCAGAATTGCTTTTTTGATCTTCTGCCTACACATAAAGACGTTCTTTTTTTTCTTTACTGTCTCCGATTTCGGGTTAAGCTCTGATAATTCTAAGTTAATTAGCTTCGATTTATAGTCAGTGAGGTAGGCATGTGTTGTCAGTGAAGAGCCTCCAAATGCAAGTAGAGGAAGCTTTCAGTAACTCAAATCTCATTATATTAATATCATTCTTTAACAGCCCCTCATTTTCCTTAGAATAAAATTCAATCACATTTATGACTGGCTTCCTTCTTCAACCCCTTCTTTTCTCATCTCCTTCCCCATGCGCTAACCTTCAACCATGCTAAATTTATTTCAGCTCTGCATACATACTTTGTTGTTTTGTCTGCAGAATAATGGCAGCCCCAATGATGTCCATGTCTTAATCCCCAGAATGCATGAGGATGTTAAATTACATGGAAAGAGGGAATTAAAGTTGCTCATCAGCTGACCTGGAGATGGGGAGATTATCCAGGTGGGCTCAACATAATCACAAGAGTCCTTAGAGTGGAAGGACCAAGGCAGGAGGCCGGGGTTAGGGATTCAAAGATGTCTAGCTCCTGGCTTTGAAGATAAAGAAGCACAAGCCAAGGACAGCAAGCAGCCTTTGTAAGTTGGAAAAAGTAAGGAAACTGACTCTTCCTGAGAGCCTCCAGAAGCAATGCAGCCCCGCCAGCACTCTGAGTTTAGCCTACTGAGATGCATTTGGGGATTTCTAGTCTCTAGAACAGTAAGATAAGAAGTTTTTTCTTAATTGAAGCTACAAAGTGTGTGGTCACTTGTTACAACAGTAATAATCTGCCAATATATTTGTCTAGAACATTCTTTCTTTCCCCATCCTCCCACCATAAATGCTTACAGACCTGGCGGTCTCAGATTGGATACCACCCCCTTTCTGAAGCGTTGTATCACCACCCATGTTAGGTTCCCCTCCTTCCGTGCTTCTGTAACACCCTGTATTACCCAGCATTGACGTCTGATAATTCTAATTGCCATTATACAATTAGAATTATTTGTCTATATCCCCAATAAACTGTAACTTCCCTGAGTTTTTTATATTTGAATATATTCTACACAGCAGAGTGCATGAGACGTAACAGTTTTTCAATCATCATTTGTTCAGTGAATGATGTAATCAATGACTGAATCAAAGAATCAATAAAGAGATGTCATACTTTCTGTAGAAATGAAATACACTGGCTTTCTTATTGCAAGAAAAAAATCAATTTACTAGGAAATTAGATTCAAAAGTGACATAATCACTTCTTCAGATTTATCTAGGAGTCTTTCCAAATTGTAATACAGCGTTAAATACTACACATTGGTAATAACGGCAGTGGGCTGTCATATTAAAAAGTATCAGAAAACAGGGCAGAAATAAACTACGTTTCCCTTAAATGCTGATGCCAACGACTATCTGATGTCCTCTGTCACCAGGGCTACCCTCTGTCCCCATGTCTCAGTGGTAATCCTCCATGAACAAACCCCATCCAACCCTCTGGAGTTCCAACAACCTTGCCTAGGTGACGTGGCATCATCTCCACCACCCTCTGCCCTTAACTTTGAAAGCTCTGAAATCATTTACTGGGTTAAATAAAACAATTCCCTGACCCAGTCGTGGCCTCTTAGAAAGGGGCACATTTACTCCTTTCTCCAGGGACACAGAGAGCAGTAGCGGGGCCCTAAGCAAACAGAGTCAGAAGGTGAAACGGGGGCTGAGCGGACCGCCCAAGGTGACAATCCTCAGGAAACAAGCGGCAAGTGAAGCTTTGGAGCTGCAACAAACTGGAAAAGGTCAGTTTGAGCCTCAGGAAAGGAAGGGGAGAAGGAGAAAATTCTTCTGCCCAAAGGCTGCTATCCCTAAGAGAAGGAAGGACATAGGATATTTCTAAATGTGCTTTCTCCACTATACGCTCCAATATAGTAAGCACTAGCTACATCTGTCTATCTAAATTTAAAATTTATTAATTAAAATTAAAACGTCAGTTCCTCAGTGATGCTAGCCAGGTTTCATGTTCAATGGTCACATGCACCTAGTGGCTACCATACTGTACTGGACAGCACAAATACAATCATGCACCACACAACAGCATTTCAGTCAATGACGGACTACATATACAAGGATGGTCCCATGAGACTTTAAGGGAGCTGAAAAATTCCTATCACCTAGTGAGTGACACTGCAGTCATCCTATCACAGGGCAACGCAGTGCTCCTGTATTAGTGGTGCTGCTAGTGTACAAAGCAGCGAGTCATGTAAAAATACAGCACATTATGTACAGTACATAATACTTGATAAAGGTAATAAATGACTATGTTACTAGTTTATGAATTTGCTATACTATACTTTTATTGTTATTTTAGAGTGAACTCCTTCTACATATGAAAAAAAAATGTGAAATGTGAAACAGCCTCAGGTAGGTCCATCAGGAGGTATCCAGAAGAAGGCATTGTTATCCTAGGAGATGACAGCTCTATGCATGTTACCGCCTCTGAAGACCTTCCTGTGAGTGGGACAAGATGTGGAGGTTGAAGACAGTGATGTATCGATGACCAATTCTAGGCCTAGGGTAAGATGTGCGGTCTTACTTTTTAACAAAAATGTTTAAGAAGGAAAAAAAAATCAATAAACTTTTACAAATTGAAAAAGGCTTATAGAATAAGTATACAAAGAGGCCGGGAGAGGCCTCCTTTAATCATCAGGGGCAGCCATGCATGTCTGGCCTCTCTTTCTCATCGGTCAGACAGGGATACAGTTGCTTCTTTCACAGCACTGTTATACAAATTAAATCAGATAAAGCATATGCAGCGCCTAACTAATGGGTAAATTTAAATCACTAATTTAAATTTAGACTTTAAATTTTACTCGATCAGAACTGTAATCCCAGCACTTTGGGAGGCCGAGGTGGACAGATCACAAGGTCAGGAGATCGAGACCATCCTGGCTAACACGGTGAAATCCCATCTCTACTAAAAATACAAAAAATTAGCCAGGCGTGGTGGCGGGCACCTGTAGTCCCAGCTACTCAGGAGGCTGAGGCAGGAGAATGGCATGAACGTGGGAAGCAGAGTTTGCAGTGAGCCGAGATCACGCCACTGTGCTCCAGCCTGGGCGATAGAGCGAGACTCCATCTTGGGAAAAAAAAAAAAAATAGAAGAGGTATATAAAGAAAGAAGTTATTTTTGCACAGCTGTATGTTTGTGTTTTAAGCTAAATGTTATTGCAAAAGTCAAAGTTTTTTTAAAAAATTATAAATTTATAAAATAAAAATATTACAGTAGGCTAAGGTTAATTTATTATTGAAGAAAATATTTTTAAATAAATTTAACGCAGCCTAAGTGCATAGTGTTTATAAAGTCTACAGTAGTGTCAAGTAATGTCCTAGGCCTTCCCATTCACTCACCACTCGCTCACTGACCCATCCAGAGCAACCTGCAAGCTCCATTCATTGTAAGTGCCCTATACAGCTATGCTGTTTCTATCTTCTATGCCATATTTTCTAAGTCTTCTTTGTCATCATATGTTTAGATCCATTAATACTTATCATTGTGTTACAATTACCTACAGTATTCAGTACAGTAACATGCTGTACAGGTTTGTAATCTAGGAGCAATAGGGTATACCATACAGCCAACATGTCTTATATGCTCTACTATCTAGGTTTGTGTAAGTACACTCTATGATCTTTGCACAAGAATAGAACTGCCTGAACAATGCATTTCTCAGAATGTATCCCTATTATTAAAAGACACATGACTATATGACCAACTGTAATCTTTAAATTGGATAACTAAGACTTGGATTACTTCCTTGAAAATCCTTATTCAATTATTTGATTTGTTGATTCCATGATATTCCAACCTGTCAAACTGGTAGCCTTAAATTAACAAGAAAACTTGTTTCTGGTATTCTGTATTGCATGTGATGGCTACAAATAAACTTTGAAACTTATTAACTATATTCTCTGACGCATCTGACCTTGCCCTCAGCCACTCCCTTTAGAGTAATAAGAGCATACCATTGCCCCAGTATCATGCACAGTATCCTTCCACTGCATTGAAGGAAAAACATTAATTTATAAACAAAAGATTGATAAACATATTTTCAGTCATTTCTCAGAAAGTATCCCTGTGATTAAGCAATGCATGGCTGTTAACATTTCCACCATGACCAAAAATGGCATTGGGCAGTGCTATAATAGATTTAGTGTATGCTTTGGCACTCACCTGGCTATTTAACGTAAGTGCTATCAACTGAAGGGGGAAGATTTAACGTTTCTAATGTTCATACTAGTAATAGGTACAATTAATGTGGACTTGCAGTAGCTGTGACAACTTTATTGCTTAGGATACACCTAGATTCATATTTGTAAGATGCCCAAATCCAAATATCCCACAACACTTACTAGATTTAGGGCAGGGTAGTATCCTGTCACTTTCATAGATACTGCCATGCCTTGTACTCCAATTAAAGGTAAGGATAGCATAAAGGGGTCTTAGTAAATACCATTACTTAATGATTAATGATGTTTCATTGAAATATTTCCTTTTAAGATCAGAAACAAAATAAGGATGTTATCTATTTATATAAAAATTCCAAATAATCTACAGAAAAACTTAAAGAATTCATAACTGAAGTTAACAAGGCAGGAAGATACATGTTCAACACACAATTGTAGAATACATTTCTATGTATTAGTAACATTTTTTTTTAAAAGACAACATTGATAATTGCATCAAAATATATCAACTGCCAAGAATAAATCTAACCAAAGGTGTTCAAGGAATTATCAGTTAAATAGACCATATATATTCTTTAAAAGGTATATATATTGATGCCTCAATTAGCAAGAATAATGAAGATCTAAAGAAATGGGGATATCATAACCACTGATTAAAAGACATGACATATTGCAGATATTAATCTCTCTGAAATTGGTCTATAGATTTAATATAACCAAAGCCTTACTTGACAAGCTCCCCTTAAGGTATGCATGGAAATGCCACTAGTATTGGCTATGACTTGAATGTGTGTCTCTCTCCAAAATTCATATATTAGAACTTAACTTCTAAGGTGATGGTATGAAGAACGGGGGAACTTAGGAGATGACGGGGCCATGAAAGTTCTGTCCTCATGGATAGGATTCATGTCCTTATGCAAGAAGCTTCACAGAGCTCCATCTGCCCTTTTGCCCTTCCTCCTTCTGCCATGTGAGGATGCAGTAGCAAGGCACTATCTTGGAAGCTGTGAGCCTTCACCAGACACAAAATCCATCAGTACCTTGGTCTTAGATATCCCAGTCTCCAGAACTGTGGGAAATAAATTCCTATTATTTATAAATTACTCAGTCTTGGGTATTTTGTTATAGCAACACAAACAGACGAAAACAGTATCTAAGATACTCTTAACATGAAAAGGGACAAGGTGGGACTTGGTCTAGCAGATATCAAAACACACCATACAACCATAGTTGTCAAGACTGTGTAATTACTGGTGCAAAAATTGACAAATTAAGCAATGGAAGAGAATGAAGAGCCCAGACACATACATACATGTATATGTTTATGTATTTACATTTATTTATGACAAAGGTAGAGAACAGAGAATAGTGGTCTTTTAAATTACGGTGCTGCGGAATGTGAGTTTCCATATTGGAAGTTAGCAGGAAGCAAGAAGAGTGTTAGGAAGACATAAGGAGAGAGAAGGAGAAAGGAAGAGGGAAAATGAATTTGGCCCTTATTTCACATCATGCACAAAAAAAAATGGTCTAAAGAGAAAACAAAAATCAAAGCTGAACTGAAGGAGACTGAGACACAAAAACCATAAAAAAAGATCAGTGAATGCAGAAGCTGAATTTTTTGAAAAAAATGAGATAGATAGACTGCTGGCTAGACTAACAAAGAAGAACAGAGAAGAATGTATCCAAACCAACACAATTAGAAATAACAAAGGGGATGTAACCATTGACCCCACAGAAACACAAATAGCCATCAAAGACTACTATGAACACCTCTATGCACACAAACTAGAAAATTTAGAAGAAATGGATAAATTCCTGGACACATACATCCTCCCAAGACTGAACGAGAAAGAAACGGAATCTCTGAACAGACCAATAATGAGCTCTGAAATTGAATCAGTAATAAATAGCCTAAAAACACGCAAAAAAGTGCCAGACCAGACAGATTCGCAGCTGAATTCTACTAGACGTACAAATAAGAGCTGGTACCAATCCTACTGAAACTCTTCCAAAAAATTAAGGAGGACAGTCTCCTCCCCAACTCATTCTATGAGGCCACCATCATTCTAATACCAAAACCTGGCAGAAACACAACAAAAAAAGAAAATTTCAGGCCAATATTCTTGATGAACATTGATGCAAAAATCCTCAACAAAATACTAGCAAACCAAATTCAGCAACACATCAAAAAGCTAATCCACCATGATCAAGTAGGCTTTATCCTTGGGATGCAAGGCTGGTTCAACATATGCAAATCAATAAACATGATTCATCATATAAACAGAACTAAAGTCAAAAACCACATATTCATCTTGGCAGATGAAGAAAAAGACTTTTGATAAAATTCAATATCCCTTCATGTTAAAAATTCTCAACAAACTAGGTACTGAAGGAACATACCTTAAAATATAAGAGTCATCATCTATGATGAACCCACTGCCAATATCTTACTGAATGGGCAAAAGCTGGAAGCATTCCCTTTGAAAACCAGAAAAAGACAAGGATGCCCTCTCTCACCACTCCTATTCAACACAGTGTTGGAAGTCCTGGCCAGAACAATCAAACAAGAGAAAGAAATAAACGGCATCGAAAAAGGAATAGAGGAAGTCAAATCATCCTTGTTTGCGGATGACATTATTCTACATCTAGAAAACCAATGAGAAAAGAATTTCACAAAAGAGGAACTCTAAATGGCCATAAACATTAAACTGTGTTCAACTTACTTGTAAATAAGGAAAATACAATTTTTAACCACAATGAGATTCTACTGCATACCAATCAGCTTGATAATTTAAATTGACAATACTCAGCATTGGAAAAAGACTGACATTCCATCATTGTTACTGGAAATGAAAATTACTATAACCATCCTAGAGAAAAACTTTCAGTACCAAAAATAAGACAGAAGTTACAGAAGTTACACACTGTATACTCAATCCAGTCTTTGCATGATTATGTTCATTAGGACATATACACAAGAATATTTACAGTAGCACTGTTTCATGGCAGCTAAAACCAGAAATAAGCCAAGTATATATTAAATATACACTTAATTATATATTAAATAAATAAATACACACATACATACACACACAGGAATATCATTGAGCAACATAAATAAACTAATTGCAGTTACACAAAACATTTTTGAAACTTAAACAATATTGAGGAAAAAACTAAGACATAAGCTAATATACAGTGTATTGTTCCATTTAGATAAAGTTAAAAATCAGTCTAAACTAAAATTATGTTATTGTATGCATGGGTATTAAAACTATGTATGTTTAGAAAAGAAATAACACTATTAATGTAAAAGTCAAGATGGCGGTTACCTCTGGAAAGAGGAAGGCAGTTGTAACTGGGAAAGGTAATTGGGGGCTTCTTAGATATGAAGAGTGTTCCATTTCTTAACCTGGGTGATCATCAAGCAGAAATCAACCTCATAACTATTTAACTATCCATTCATATTTTATTCACTTTAAGTATTTTACATTTGACAATAAAAAATGTTTTATAGAAATCAAAACTTCAATGGATCACATAAATATGAAATATCCCACATCCAGGCAGTTTGAAAGTTGCATACTTTGTCCTAGAATCTCTCTAAAAATTTTTAAATAAAATACACATAAAATAACAAGAATGAGTAATTATGTACGAGACATGGGTAGCACGTGGTCAAGAACTGACTGAAGAGCAGGTCTTTAAAAAGAACAGAATGCAAAGATACAAAAGCATTTCCTATGTCTGCTCTTAGTGTCATTATCAACCAATATTATATGGGAAAAATAATTCACATTAGAACACAGCACATTATCAATTTAAATTAGCCTAACACAGGCAGAGTTGGTATTTGTTTAATAATAAGATGTGTCACAGAATCTCAGAACACCTATAATAAGCTTAGAGACAAACAATGGATATAGGAACTTTTAGACTAAAATAGATGTTTTCATCTTAAATATATCTCTGAAAAGATGTTGCATTCCCCATTATGACAACATGAAGGGACCATTTAATAGGTTTTAAATCTAGTTTTTCTTTTAATTCAATCATTTTGCCAGATTTATGATTACGGTATAAATCACATATTTAGAGGGTTTTTTTTTTTTTTTTTTTTTTTTTTACTGTTTCAAAAGAACAGGTAACATGAACACTGAAATCACTCTGCCATATAATGAGCTTTAAAATATCTAGTTCAATTCCCTTATTTTACTGGTTGGTTAAGTTGTCTACCCTTTTCTGGGAATGGCATTAATGGAGTTCATCTATTTATTTTTTAAACATTTTTAAAACTTCAAACAGCGATTTTGCTATGACTGCACTTGCAATATTTTCATTTTCAAGATTGAGCAATAAATTTCTGTCTAAAATAATTAATTAAAATAAAATTGATATACTTTGCCTGGATTTTCAAAATACCGTGAATTCTTACACTAATTATTTTAGTGGCAATTCAGGCAACAAATAAAACTTTCTTATTTAAGCAAATGTTCACACAAATCACAAGGACCTAAAGAAAAATAATAAAGCAAAGATCATAAAGAAAACTCAAACTATCCACCGTAATCTGTCATTATAAACACCTTGGTTATATCCCAGACACTGTGTATGATTCTTTAATGCAATTGTACGATATAGTTTCGTAATCTGACTTTCCTTTAGTTAATATTTAAACCACTTTAAATGTCAATAAACATATATTTCCAGCTCCTCTTTAAAGGTCTGTGTATTCTAACATGAAGACACACTGTACAAAGTTTAACCAACCCTAGGCTGCTGGACATTTATTTATACTTATATATTATATAATCCTAAAGATAGAGAACACATTAAATTGTCTAAAGAGTAAATTGTTTCAAAAGTAATGTTATGCATTTCTATAAAATATACAGAATAGGCAAATCAAGAGAGACCGAAAATAGATAAGTGGTTGCTGGGAGCTGGGGAAGGGGAGAGAAAGGGAAGTGACTGCTTAATGGGTATAGGGTTTCCATTCAGAGGGATGAGAATGTTCTAGAACTAGATAATGGTAATGGTTGTACAACACTGTGACTTTATTTTAGCACAATGAAAAATTAATATTGGTACTGAAACACAAGCAAGAAATTTCTAAAAATAAAAATCACTAAAAATATTGCCAATACTCTATGGTTCACCCACATTCCTCCAGTTTTACAAATCAAAACCCAAAACAGGTATTTGAGATATTCATTTTGGACTACATTGTTATCTTGACCAGTATGTGCTTTCAATAAACTTTTCAGAGACTGGCAAATCAAAAGCAGAAACATAAATTTAGTGTTAAACATCTTGAGTTTAAAGTATTTGACTAGTAGGTTACTAAGAACACAAGTGTGACTGCAGAGAAAGCTACTAGTGGTAAAAGAACAATAAAGAATATTTATAAAATATTACATTATTTAATAAATTCTTACTAATATCAAACATCAAGATTATGAGAAAATGGCCCCAAAATTTATTTTTTATTGTTTTAGACAGTCTAGCTCTGTCACTCAGGCTGGATTGCAGTGGCGTGATCTCAGCTCACTGCAACCTCTACCTCCTGGATTCAAGCAATTCTCCTGCCTCAGCCTCCAAGTAGCTGGGATTACAGGCGTCTGCCACCATGCCAGGCTAATTTTTGTAATTTTAGTAGAGGTAGGGTTTTGTCATGTTTCCCAGGGTGGTGTTGAACTCCTGACCTTGGGTGATACACCCACCTTGACCTCCTAAAGTGCTGGGATTACAGGCGTGTTGAGGTAATTTTTTAATTGGAGATTAATTTGATTGCAGATGCATTGAGGTAATTTTTTAAGAAGTTTTATTTGTAATTGTGATAAAATACACATAAAATTTACCATCTTAACCTTTTTTTTTTTTTTTTTTTTTTGAGGCGTATTCTTGCCCCGTGACCCAGGCTAGAGTGCAATGGCACGATCTCGACTCACTGCAATCTCCTCCTCCCGGGTTCAAACGATTCTCCCACCTCAGTCTCCCGAGTAGCTGGGATTACAGGTGCCCGCCACCACGCCCAGCTAATTTTTGTATTTCTAGTAGAGACAGGGTTTCACAATGCTGGCAACGTTGGTCTTGAACTCCTAACCCTGTGATCCGCCCGCCTCAGCCTCCCAAAGTGCTGGGATTACAGGCGCGAGCCACCGCGCTCGGCCCATCTTAACCACTTTGAAGGGTACAGTTTAATCATGTTAAGTATATTCATATTGTTGTGCTACCAATGTCCATGAGATTTTTGAACTACCAACCCACGTGGGTATTTTATTTACCAAGCTTTCTTGCTCAGACAGCGTATCACAAACTCACTCATCTCTATCACTCAAGTGGGAGATCTCTAACCCTAGGTTACCTATCACCAGCAGACCACAAGACCTAATTAACGAATCTAATTAGAGAGTCCTGACTTGAACGGGAAAGTTCTCCCCTGCTTCAATGAAAATAGCACAGGGACATCTGAAGTCAAGGCAGATATCAAGGTTAAAAATTAAATCCCAGTGGCTACAGGGGATTCTGTAGCTGGAAAGAGTGTACACCAGTGCTGACAGCAGCAGCAGCTGCAGACCCTGAATTTAAGATTAGTAACTCTTAAGACTGTGACTGAAGAACACACTAGATTGCCTAGAACACTGCAGGTGTCATCCGGGCCCTTGCCATGAAAAAGACAAGCTTCTAGGAACTCGATGTCCCAGGGATTCTGCTGCTGCTGTCGTCACAGCACATTCTCCTGGGGGGTGCTTTCCCAGATTTGAAGGCCAGAGGAAGTGAGGATTACGCTCAATTAAGTACTTTCAGACAACAGCCTAAAAGACCACATGAGTTCACATGCATGTAACTAGCTGGTAAGCCATCTAGATGATCTGCGTAATTATCTCTTTTCAACACTGTCATCTTCAACTGCAATGCTGAAGACCACTGCAACGTTAAACAAACTGAAGGGTCAAAGAGAAGGCTACTCTGAGCGGAGGAACACCTGATCTTAAGAAGAAGAGAGGCTGGCACTGGATGTGAGCATATTCAATGCAATAGAGAAATAAAGGCCGCACCATGTTAATCTCCACACAAAGCAACAGGTGCACAAAGGACAAACAGCAAATGTCTGGTGGACTTGAGGACAGGACGGGAGGCTTCACAAACCACTGTCATGAGTAGTGACAGCAGGGAAGCAGGCGAGGCCAGGCACCTGCACGTGCTTCAGGACAGTGGAGCAGGGTCACGAGGGATGAGGCCATGTGCACCGATTAAAGCCCAGCCCTAGACACTCGACTCAAGTAGGCATTTCATCTTCATTTTAGAGAACCCAGAAACCTAGTGCTCAGGGTGAAAAAGGAAAGGTAGACGAGTGGAGCTGAGTCTGTCATGGACACGTGGCATCACGAAGCACTGATCTCTATCTGGTGAGCCCCAGTGGTGATGCAGCCACTGCATACGTGTCAGATGTGAAATGTAAGAAAAGTCATGACGTTCACAGTCATCTTGGTAATAATTGTTTGGTCCCTAAAAGTTACATATGTGCTATATACACGCACCCAGAGGGAAATAACAAGAAAATTCACCTTTAGGCTGGCATGCTCAGGCTCAGTGCACCACTGGACAAAGGTCCCTTGAGATGGTCACCAGATGACTGGCTAAATTAGGCCTAAGATTGTAAAGCATTTTGTTATGGCGATATGGGTGTAGGGGTGAATCTGAACACAGTGATGTGATTGGAGGTTGACAACAGCATCCAGAGCTGCTTGGACTCCACTGCTTGAAGTCTGGCGGACTTGAAGAGCCATTGACCCTCAGAGGACTGTGGCGTTTGGCCTGCTCCTCTGCCCCTGGGAATGGCCCACTGTATCAGGGATACCCTCTTGGGTGACACCGCTATACCCTGCTCAGACCTGCTGTGGAGTGAGGTGAGCTCTCACTCTGCTCTCCCAGAATGAATTGGCTCCAGCAAAGGCAGGGTAAATAGTGTACCCATGCCTTCCTGTGCACCCTTTTTGAGCCATGTGGTCTAAGTTTGCACAGTAATGCAAGTGGTTTTCGTTTAATCTTATAGGTTACGCATGTGTGTGTTTCTTTTCCTCAAAATTCAAAGTTGGGGGATCTGTACTGTGACCTGCAGCCTGGCCTGTGACTTGGGTGAGCATAAGGGGCGCCTGTCATTCACATGCACTGGTCATGTGCAGGTTCAGCCAATCACCAGTGAACATCCATTAATGTGTATTTACATCATGTGCTTGTTACCAAGCACATCTGTTAAATCTACCATCTTTGTTACTGCTGTGTGATGTTTGAGCCCAAATTCACAAAAACAAATCCTGTTTCAAAAGTGGTTTACTCCTAGCACTTGGGGAGGCCAAGGCAGGAGGATTACTTAAGCCCAAGAGTTTGAGACAAACCTGAGCAAAATAGTGAAGCTCTCTCTCTAAAAAAATTAAAAAATTAGCTGGGTGTAGTGGCGCACGCCTGTAGTCCTAGCTACTTGGGAGGCTGAAACAGGAGGATTGCTTGAGGCCAGGAATTCAAGGTTCACTGAGCTATAATCTTGCCACTGAATTTCAGCCTGGGTGACAGAACAAGGCCCCATCTCTCTAAGAACAAACAAACAAGAAAAAAGAAAAAAGAAAAAACAAAGAAAGAAAAAATAGTGATAATATTTTGGTCAACAAAACTTTGTGTGATACAAATATACAATGTAATTTAGTATGTGTTCATTCAAAAATATCTGAAAGAGTGATGGTTTCACAGATTTTGCCAAAATAGAGAAAGTACAAATAGGAAAGCAGAAGATGAATAGCTGAAAGTCAGATGTAACTTGATCTGCAATGCATCTACCCCAACTCCTCTGTAAACTGACCATCATGACACTCTCACAAACAATGACAAGACAGAAAGTTTACAAAAGTTTCAAAGTGGCTTCTCTGGGTACTCCAATATAGCTTGCTTTTTTTTTTCTTTTTTTTTTTTTTCAGAACAAGCACATTAATTTCTTCTATAAACCTAAGAATGTTGTCAGGAATGAAAGAGAAGAACCCTGAGTTACAGAGGCACCATTCAAAATTGTTCTCAGAGGTTTAAAAAACAGAAACCTTCTCCTCAGAGGTTTAAAAAACAAATCACACTTTAAGGTGCTCCTAAAAACAGCTGCAAGGCTGATGAACCACGCTATGGTCAGAGAGAGAGCAGAAGAGCTTACTGACAGAATTCCTCCATCAAATGACACCGCTGGCCACCGGTCTAATGCCAAAATACAATGACAACAGAAAATCACAGGCACCCGATGGAGAACACTGACGATCCACAGTACCTGCCAGCAGCCGAACCCCGGAGTACAGCCCGTGAATCAGCTCTTAGTACATCTGGTGATCACAACGGAAAAGTGCTATACAACTTTGTTCTTTTGATAACAGAAGAGTATGTTCTACATACATGTGAACCTCACTTTTGTAAGCCAGGAGGTAGACTGGGAACAGTCCTCTGAGGTTGGTGCTACTGGAGCACTGGCCAGGTATCCGTGGAAGGAGCTGACAGCCACAACTGACTACCACTCCATGCACAGGCAACAGTTGGTACAGGGTAACTTGAGGTCTAAGAGTCCATTTCAATTCTATTGTGAGGTCCCTGGCATATTAAATAGATGCCAATATTTAATTTTTAAGTGGTATTACTTTAAACGTTTAACATATTCATGCTTCAAACACTAAAAATTATAATGTAATATAGTTACACAACTCACAATCTAAAAAGCACACTAAAAATACTAATTCTTGGTACACCATCAGCAGTGTGATAGAGCAGGTTTGGCGATGTGATGAACATATTCTACTTTCAATCTTACTCACAAATCTCTATCCCCTATAGTTTATGCTTTTTGGAAGATAATGTGGAAAGTCTAAGGATGAGACTTGGGCCCTACGGTCCTCTTGTCCTCACCCTCACACCATGACATACCCAGGTGGAATTCAACATCATAATGAAATGGGAAAGGTTCCCTTGTCCCCTTCCCAGGGTATATGACGGGGGAGTAGCTCACTTCTTCAGTGCCCCACTGCTCAAACCTCTAGGGGAGCACACAGACAGGCAGGGTGAGGGGCTCCAACCCCACAGCAGTGTCTAGAGGGGAATGTTTACAGCTGAAGCCCCAGTGGGCGTGTGTCACACATGCTCTTTTAGTTTAGCTATCCATAGGCGGCTTGTGTTAAGTCAGTTCAATTAGACCCCCTGCCTTCTCACAAGGACAGAGGGATTTCTGTATCCCAGAGTTCTTGCCTTGGTGTACTGGAAGAATCAGATCGCACATGAGATTGGAGAATGAGTGCAAGGTTTTACTGAGTGGAAGTAGCTCTCAGCGGATTGGGCAGCCAGAAGGGAGATGATTTTCTCCTGCAGTCAGGCCGCTCAGTGGCCCAGGCGCTCCTCCAACTGCCCCGGGCCAAACTCCACATCGTTCTGTAGGTGGATGGCGTGCTGGTGTCTGGTGGTGTGCTCTGCTGCCTCCGTGTTCCCCTCGATGTCCTCTCGACCTCCAGCCGCTTATGTCTTCCTCCACTAATGTGTTCCTCTCAATGTCCAGCTGCTTGTGTGTCTCTCTGCAAAGGTCTCAGGGTTTTCACTGGCACAAGATGGGGGCGTGGTGGCCCAGGATGGTCTTAGGAAATGCAACATTTGGGCACAAAGGCAGGAGTACCTGTCCTCACACAGGTCCCTGAGCACACAGGTCAGGCATGGAGCTCTCTCCGGTGACCACACCCTCCCCTTCCCAGCACTTCCCTTCCATATGAATAATCCTCCCGATCTTGAGCCACTGTTGAATAAGGAAGAATGGGGAAAATAACCAACTTTTAGCCAAATTTCCAAATAACCACATTTCAAGCACACTGTACATGGAGGAGGAGAACTGCTTTGCTACAGTGGAACAATGTCATTTAGAAGGAAGGTCTTAAGTGAAAAAAATTTAAGAGAAAACATAAGAGAAAGTCTCCTCATTGTGAGATATAATATTAAAAGTATTAACCATAAGAAAAGAAAATGATTAATTGGGCTCTGCCTCAGACATTGTCCTAAGCTCGGCACACATTCTCTCGTTTACTTCTTATAACAACATCATGATGTGAGTCATAAATTTCCCCATTTTACAGATGAATAAACTGAGGCTCAGCGAAGTCAGTAACTTGAACGAGGTCATGTAGTGAGGAGGTGAAGTCAGGGTGCTCTTTACAACTATACTAACAGCTACTTTCCTGTTGGGCATATGACAGAACATAACTAGAAACCACACCCTCACAATTCAATAAAATGTACAAGCCAAATGCCATCAAACTATGTTCTGGGAATGTATTTATTATTATCTCCAAATTGAAATATCCAAATGTTCAGCTTTTAATTGTGGGACATTCCTTGATTTGCTCCTTGCAGAGTCTGTAGAAAGAAATCTCAAGGGCCATCTACGTAGATAACTTGGTAATAAAATTTTAAAAAATTATTTCACTAGTAAAAGACTACTTTTATTAATATTTGGGAGGCCAAGGTGGTTGAATCACTCGAGCTCAAGAGTTTGAGAACAACATGAGCAACAGAGAAAGACCCCATCTCTACCAATAAACAAAAAAAATTAGTCAGGTGTGGTGTTGTGTGCGTGTAGTCCCAGCTGCTTGGGAGGCTGAGGTGGTAGGATCCCCAAAGCCTGGGGAAGTGGAGGGCTGCAGTAAGCCGTGACCGCGCCACTGCACTCTACCCAGTGACAGAATGAGACCTTGTCTCAAAACA
The DNA here is from genome assembly GCF_002776525.5 of Piliocolobus tephrosceles. NCBI lineage: Eukaryota > Metazoa > Chordata > Mammalia > Primates > Cercopithecidae > Piliocolobus > Piliocolobus tephrosceles. The sequence continues at coordinate 68,466,884 of NC_045451.1, read as the reverse complement.
AAAAGCAAAAAACAAACAAACAAACAAACACTTTTGTTAATTTAAAATACAATTTTTCAAAAATTATTTAAAATTTGTGATTGACCTTTTAAAAAATGTATTATGTGTCAGTCATCTAATCAATGGATAGCAAGAGTTTGAGAAATACACGTCCAAATAACAAGGGGTATGAGCCCGGGGAAGTTAAGCAGATGTTTTCAGAGGGATGATAGACAGGAGAAGACAGGCAAAACCACCCGGAACTGAACAGAGCAAAACATAAGGGCAGAGTTCAGAAGAGTCACGGGCTCTTCATGCACCTTCTGGGGTTTTCCTCTGTGGAAAGAGAAGCCACAATAGTCTTTACATGCCTCTAAAATAAAACACATCTCCCCAGCACAAAGTAAAAACTGAATTAAATGTAGCACACAGACCACTATGAAGAATAATCTACAAAAATTATGATGTCATCTCTAAGTACCTACTGGTACCAACAGCTTTAAATTATGGGTTAGCACTTTGGTTTATTAAGAAGCTCCTTCAGATGTATTAAAAATCTGTTTACTTTTAGTATTGATTTTTTGATAAATATATTATCCAGAGAGGTTATATACAGTGATTTCCCTGGAAAAGCTGACATTTATTCAATGATATTTGCTTTACTGAATTAAGTAGCAATATATGCTCATATATCTTGGCTCTATCTGGGAAATTATCTTATCAGAGTTAAGGTAACAGAATATTTTAGGAAAATATTAGGGTATGGTTTAATAATATAAAGCTTAGGAAAAAATCTACTTGTGTAAGATCTAGTTGTTATGAATTAATTCTTGACTTTTATATGCAAACATCATAAAGTTAATTCTCAAAACATTATTTTAGTCAATTAATTGGATTTTTAAAGATGGCCCTCCTTTATAGAATAAAAACGTAATCATTATATTCAATTTAAATAATGTTCTCCTGTAATAATTTACCAGGACCATTTTATTAAGTAATAACCTCTAAGGCCAAGCGAGGCAGAAGTTGCCAGCTACTCATCAAATGTCCTTTTCTTCTTCTTCTGTGCATCCAACTAAACCATACTCCCAGATGCCTTTCTCTCCATTTCCAGACTTGGCCCACAGAAACCTCCACATAGATCCTCCAGGGACTTTTCCTGCACCATCTGGATGTCCACTTGACATCTAGAATCTTGGAAAATACATGATGAAGATGCAGAGTCCTTTTCAACTGGGATGTCTATGTGTAACAAGCTCCCAACCCAACCACCTCCAAGCTGGGACCACACTAGATTATAATGTGAATGGGAAATAAATCTCCACAGTTTTAAAATACTGACATTGTGAGATTTATTTGTCACAGCATCTAGTGTTACACCAAGACATATATTTTTTCGATTATGTAAACTCTTAGCAAAAAACAAGGAATTTCATTTTCTTTAGAAAGTTCTTTAATCTGAAAAAGAAAGGATCTAGATGACAGGGCCTACTGAATTCAGATATGTCCTATTCTCAGAACTCATTCAGTCAACAGACATTTATGAAATAACCACATCATTTGCTCTTATTAAGGTGTACAAGTAAAAATGTCTTACATGAATATAATTCATTATTTGGCTTGGAAAAGAACACATTTGTAAGATGAGTCTTTCAATAATGAAGAAAGCCTTATAATAAAAAATAAACAAACACAACAAACTACCAGCTCCCTTAAAGAGCATGCCTTCTATCACAATTTGTTTTTTATTAATTCATTTGTTTGATGAGTTATTTTGTACATGTGGTTTTTTTTCAACCAACTTTCATTTTCAATTATTAAGAGTTAGCGGCCGGGCGCGGTGGCTCAAGCCTATAATCCCAGCACTTTGGGAGGCCAAGACGGGCAGATCACGAGGTCAGGAGATCGAGACCATCCTGGCTAACACGGTGAAACCCCATCTCTACTAAAAAAAATACAAAAAAACTAGCTGGGCGAGGTGGCGGGCGCCTGTACTCCCAGCTACTCGGGAGGCTGAGGCAGGAGAATGGCGTAAACCCGGGAGGCGGAGCTTGCAGTGAGCTGAGATCCGGCCACTGCACTCCAGCCTGGGCGACAGAGCGAGACTCTTGTCTCAAAAAAAAAAAAAAAAAAAGAGTTAGCAACCACTCCCATGAGCTACCTCGGAAGGTTACCTTCCTGTTCTTTTTAAGTTACTGGGGGAAAGTTTATCAGCTTAGAAAGAACTGGACTTAAGAATTTTAAAACCAGTCATTTTTCCCAGGTGATTAACAGAAATAGCAATAAAAACAGGAAATGCAACAAATGGCATGACTTTCTAAAGGGCTTCACACCAATTAATATTTTTGAAAGGTTTTTATTGCATTTGTCAAAGATGAGTCTTAGAGAGATCTCCTCTGTAATACTCGTAGACTAGATATAAGTGAATCAGGGAGGAAAGAAAAATAATCACTTGAATCAGAAGACCCTTTCAAAACAAGACTGTTAAGAATCCCTTCCTCATTGTGTGAGTGGGAGGAGAGCCTCTCTACCGCTATGCTGGCCTCAGAAAACTGTGACCAAACTTTACCCTGCTGGCTGAAAAAGGATCTGACCTCTGGGATTTACTCTGAATCAAAACATGGGCAGGATGCTGCCTGGGAAACGCTCACATGGGATTTAAACGTGCTCCCCCGGAGCTCAGTGGATTCTCTGTTCTGTGCTTTGCTGCGAGTATGTCTCTAAAGAAAATACTGTTCTTATCTGCTGGGGAAGGTCAGTAATGATAATGACCTTATGAGACGCAAGAGTAAGACCTCTTAACCAGGCCAAAAAGAGGAGGAAAAGAAGTGCAAAAGAGCATATTCATTAGCTCATTTGCGAAGCCTGACACTGCATATTAACTAGAAGTCAAGCAAAGTCACCTGGGGCAACAGCAGACGCCCCAGTGAAGGAGCAAAGAATTCCACGTCTCCATCTGCTGGGGGATTTTAGGAATTACCGAAATTTTAAAGTGTGGCATGGCTTAATTAAGGCTTATCAACAATCTGATCAAAGATAAATCAAATGAGAAAAGAAGCTACTGCCTGATTTCAGGGGTAAGAAAATACGAATGTTCATACTAATCACAACTATCGACTTTTATTACTTAAAGGTTGCAATGAAACAACACACCATTTCTCTTTTCAGTGCCAGGGTAACTGCATATGAACAAAATACAGGCATTTTATGAAGATAAGCGGTCTCTCAGCAAAGGCAACCCTTCCTGCACAAGCACAATTATACTTGAGAAAGGAGAATGATATATATTCACCTTCCTAAGATGCCAGCCAGAGCAAATGGGCAGATAGCTACTTCTGGCTGCCTTGATTACATCTATCAAATCTTAGCGTTTTCAGCCTGCTAGGGACTCCGGATAACAGGCCCTTTCTTAAGTGAGTCCCAGGCTTCAAAAACCACCATAATGGGTAGTCAATTAGTAGAGGAAATTGACTTTAGCAAGTCTATGACACTTCATGAATTTAACTTTCTTTTCTTCCATTCAGTGCATTATTCTTATACTTGATTTTTCTGTCAAGTAAAGCATTGGTCAACTTTGCTAACCTCAGAAATCTGTTACCTCAGAAACCTTGCATATAGATCCTCCAAGACAGTATTTAATCATCATCATCATCATCATCATCATCATCATCATCATCATCATCATTTAAAGACAGGGTCTCACTCCATCACCCAGGCTGGAGTGCAGTGGCACAATCACGGCTCACTGCAGCCTCGACCTCCCTGGCTCAAGAAATCCTCCTGCCTCAGCCTGCCAAGCAGCTGGGACTGCAGACATGTGCCAACAAGCCTGGCTAATTTATTATTTTTATTTTTGTAGAGACAGGGTCTTGCTGTGTTGCCCAGACAGCTATTGAACTTCTGGGCTCAAGCAATCCTCCCGCCTTGGCTTTCCAAAATGCTGGGATTATAAGTGTGAGCCACTGTGCCCAGACCAAGATATGCTTTACCTGATAGGATACAAAAACACAGCTATTCCATACTGCATACTTCATAAGTATTTACTGAAAAAAAAAAAAGAACCAAAAAGCTAGAGAGGTCGTCCATTTATGTCTCCTTCCTGAAGCTTAAATATTAACTATCTATAACAGCTGGACAAATCTAAAAAGATCATCAGATTCCCTTGGTCACCTTGCCCATGGCTATATTAAAAAGCTCAGAAAATGTTTGTCTATGATGCCTTTCAAATATTAGCAAATTCTGTTAGAATTCATATCTTAGGAAATAAATATGTTGCCTTACAGAATTGGGCTATTGATAGGCATGTGACTGGTAAATTCACCTATGGGATTTGCTATCCATGCACATGAAATTTCCATTAAGTACAATTTTCAAGTCTTTTGAAACATGTTTAGCCATCTTTGTATCATTTTGTCACTATACGCTTCATAAAAGGCATTGGAATCATTCATCATTACGATATATATGACAATTTCACCGTTAAAACTCCCAGAAGCAGCACTGCTGAAGGAACTTAGATAGGCTCACTCATATATAAATATATTTAAATATTTCACTTTCTCCAACCCTCTACCATCCAGAAAGCCTACACCTAATTCCAAGTATATGAATACTACTCATACTTTCATATTTTTCCAAAGCAAAATATTTCATAATCTCAACCTTCGTAGAATTAATATTTACAGCTCTGTGGCTTCATACAATGTAATTTTATGTGCATTATTTCATTTGATAGTCTAGTAAAATAGGCATTTATTACTATAAAGAGGGATTACTGCTCAATAACAGGAATGAATTATTTATATTATCTTTATTCAAAAAGAAAAAGAAAATCATAACACTCTGGGATATTCTTTTGCAATGCTTCCAAAATCTTTTTCCCTTCTTTTTCTTCTCAACTTCTCTGAGCCTGTAACTGCAAATTATCAAGGTACGCTCATCACTTAGCACGGCCTATGTCAGTCATTTTCAAAGTATCTGCCAGAGACCCCTGAAATCCCTGAGACCCTTTCAAGGAGGCCACAAGGTCAAAACTATTTTCACGGTCATAAGAAGACATTATTTGACTTACTATTCTCAGTTCACGCTCAACTTTCACAGGTGTACACCACTGCTCTGATGACCAATGGAAGAGATGCTTATGGACTCTTGTGTTTTCAAACTTTCTCAGATTTAATTTCTAATTCAGAAAATATAAGTAGATATTACCCACTTGAACAAAAGCTCTGTGGATTTTTCAACACATTTTCAGAGTATAAAGGGGTCCTAAGACCTAAGAGTTAGAGAACCATTCCACAACCCCAAAATCTCAGTGGCATACACAACACAGTTTATTTCTCATTCAGGCACACACCCACTGCAGTCATCTGAGTGTGTGTGAATGTGTGAGGGGCAAGGGAAGGCATTTCTACATGTTCCTCACTCAGGCATGTGGGCTAAAAGCGTCTCAATGCTTCCACAGTCACCATGGTGGGAAAAAGGGGAGAGAACACCTTGACTCTCATCCTGGTTCTAGAAGCTTCTGCCTGAAAGTGGTACATGTCACTTTCACTCACACTCACCAGCCAAAGCATGCGGAGTAACATCTAAATCAAAGGCAACAAAGACGCCCAGTCTTCCCATGTTTCTAGAAGGTGAAAGCTAGAAGCAGTCATTCAACAACACTAACAACCACAGGGGCTATCTCTTATGACAGTTCATCTCTTCCCAGCATCTTTTCCAGAACTTATTCATCCTCATTACTCTTCATGGGGTCTAACACCAAACACACTTCAGGATGACACATGCAAGATAACTTATGTAAATTGGGTTTTTTCAAAACCATTAAGAAATATCAAGTGTAGAGAAAATATATTATGGTGAATGCTTCCCAAAGCTAGTACATAATGCTATTGTATAAAGTAGGCTCTCTAAAAATCTTTGTTTGACTGATGTATAAAACCAATTGTTTGTAATAATTTGTGCCATCAACAAATGTCCAACACCTTTTTATAAGAGCAAGACTCAGATCAATTCAAATAAATTAACATTTCTGTCTGAACTGACTCATCCAGCCCAAGTAACAAATTCACATGTCAGTGGTGGGTTGACCCAATGACCCATCTGCTAAAATATACAAACTGTATCATTTTGTTTTCCAAATAACAAGCATTGATTGCAGTGTTAGAAAGGTCACTTGTCATCAGTTCAGTGGTTGACCTACTGGCAAACTGCAGCCTGTCACTCCACAGTAAGCCAGGACAATCAGCAGAAACTAAGGGATGTTTTGATTATAGAGTACAATTAGGGAGGTGACACCATTTTCACAAGGTGTGTAACAAGACGCATCTTCAACAGAGAAAAGAGACGTGTCATGAGAAGGCATATGATGGTTTTCATAATTTCCCAAGATGACTATCAGAAACCTCATTTATTTATACTTACTTTGAAAAGCACTGGATCAAACCCAGTCTGTGCCTTCAAGTTTTATGCCAAGGATTTCAATATTTTTCCATTTTCTATGGGTAACAGAATAAATATAAAAGATACCTCTTTCAAGGAAAGATACAAAACAAAGAAATATACAACTAAGAAACAACCCCATATTAGAGGGACCAAAACAAACAAATAAGGACTGGTCATTTGAAAACCAAATTTTCAGCGACGCCCTCTCTAAAAGTGCCACTCTATTAATATGCTACTCCACATATCCAATTAGACACTTACTAATGCTGCATAATCAGTTGTTTCGATTTGTCCACCCACCAGACAGAGGCATTACGATCGTCCGGCAGACAATTAATTAAATAGCTATATTTATTTCTCTTTCGACCACTTAAGCTTTTACATATCGCTTTAAGATATAATTCATCACAATCTCCTAGAATAAAGTATCAGTTAACTATGCATTAAAGGCCACTTATTTAAAATAATGATCTGCACGATCATCTAGTGTAGTCTGCCAAGAAATTCTGTATAATTTTTTCTGTATTCAGTCCCATATTATGGATAGGGTATAAATGAATGCAAGCATGTATCCAAAAATAAAATTTAATAATTCCTTATGCATTTTCCTACAAAGCTAACCACCAAAATATCTACCAATAGGATAAGAATATTTATATGTGAGACACCCACTGAGGCATAAAACCATGTGAAGCATTTGTCCTATTTAAGAAAGTCCTAAAATTACACCCTTTAAGTTAGTGGCTCCAAATCAGTGTTACATAAGTCCATCAGCTCTACTAAACCTCTATAGTAATGACCAATGATCATCACGATATGCTCAGAAAGTGGAGACGTGGCTCAACCTGGGTTTTGTAAATAAACACTTTCAATACAATTTGACAGAATAGTATTTTGCCTAAAATGCACTAGTGGAGAAAAATTGTGTTGGCATGACATGAAGTCGGTGTAACTCAATTAATGTCTCTTGTTGCCCCACATTTATACTGCAAATTTTGCTTAGCTTCAAAAGTACAGAAAAATTAAGAAAGTAATAAATACACACTTCCCTTAGACTCAACACTTGTTAACATCTTACCATATCTGTACACATGTGCGCTCTCTCTCTGTACACACACACACACACACTTTATTTTCTGCAAAGACATCCTAACACTTGTGTCTTTTAACACTTCAGCATGAATCTCCCGAGAACGAGGGTATTCTCCTACAGATTCATATGCTTTTTGGTACTCATTTACTAACCAAATTTCCTTATTATGTCTTTTCTGGAGACATTCTCATCAGAAATTCTGAATTTTCCTCACACATACTCAATTAAATATTTTCTTTTCTTCCCACTTTGCCAGAAATCAACACTCAAATCACCCTCTTCCTTCATATCCTTCACCAGCTCATTGCCTATGTCTGGACCTCTTTCTCTTCCCATTCCATGTACTAGGCAGTCCCTGGAACTACATGCAGTTTCCCAGGCAGCCTTGTGAACACCTGTGCTCCCTTCCCACCCCTCACTGCCTTTACACAGGATGTCCTTCTGTCTGGTATTTCTACCTGTTCCAACATCACGACTCACCTTCTCTTGCCCCTCTTGGGTGCTCCCACCTCCTGGAAGCCTTCCCCTTGGCCTCACCCCACCAGCCTCCATCTGGGTGGCAGCCTCCTTGGGCTCAGAGCAGACAAATGGAGCTTCCCCCAGAGCACTCACTCGCAACACCATTTCTGCATGGCCTGGAAGACTGCAGGTTGATGTCTCACTGCATCCCTGGTGACCGGAACTACACCTTACACACAGCAGTGCTCAAAAAGCAGTGTCATTGTCAAAATAAAAATGTTGAGACAAATCTCTGAATTTAATGTTTTATTCAGGAGAAAAGAACTGCAATTTGGGCATACATGAAGAACAGGTGGTCTTGGTACATCCGAAGAATACAGAAGCTTGGAGGTTTTATAAAAAGCTGAAACAGTTTTATAAAAAGCTGAAGCATAGTTTCTAGGGCCATAGTTCATTGGCACCAGAAAAGTTTGGGGAATCTGGCAAGCTCTGATTGTTGAGTGACTATGGTGGGTAAGGTGGTGGGATAAAAGGAGTTTTAGGAGTCACAGCAGGTATTCCAGGAACTATTAGATAAAACTGGTTTCTGGTTACAGCAGGCAGCTTCAGCAGCTGGGCTGGCAGAGAATGACATACTTGGAGCAATGGTGTGTGTCCAAGGTGCTTTTCCCCCAGCCTCTTGACTATTTTAGTTAGGTATGACAAGAATGACCCAATTCGTAGGATCACCTTTCACAGGGGGAGGGAACTTCTATTTGTTCCTGGTCTTAAGGTGAAAAAGATAATCTGGGTCTAACAATTATTTATTTAAATGTATTCGGCTCTTTGACTTCTTGGACTGTGGAAACTGTGGACAGCCAGTTTTTTATGGGGGACCCTGTAATGATCCCCCATAGGCAGAAGGAGAATACAGTGAAGTAGTGCCCTAGCCACACACAACTTTCAAGGCCTTCCCCATCCTGGTGTCAATGTGAGGGATCTTCTAACATCACCATCCACTGCCCAGTGGGTTGTGCCGGCTAGCACAGTGATGGCCCACTCCAAACCCCTCTGACTCCACGGATCCACCCCATGTAAAGACAAGCCACTGGGCTGGGCACAGTGGCTACCACCTGTAATTCCAGTGCTTTGGGAGGCCAAGGCAGAAGGACTACTTGAGCCCAGGAGTTCAAGATCAGCCTGGGCAAGATAGCAAGGCCCTGTCTCTACACACACACACACACACACACACACATACATACACATACACACAAAATTAAAAATTAGCCAGGCATCATGGCATGCACCTGTAGTCCCAGATACTCCAGAGGCCCAAGCAGGAGGATCCCTTAAGCCCACGAGTTTGATGCTGCAGTGAGCTATGATCACTCCACTGCACTCCAACATAGGAAACAAAGCAAGATCCCATCTCTAAAAATAAATACACTAATTAATAATAAAAAAGAGAGGGCACTGTTCTGCTGCCCTGAATCCAAGTGGCAAGTCATCCTCAGGCCTTGGACTTTCTGCTCTTTAGAGAAAATGCTTTCCAAAATCAGCTCTATCTCAACCCACTAACCCCTCTGACTCTGAGACTAAGGGAATGTCCATGAGTGTCACATCGAAACTCACTGTCCCTTTCTTGACTCATATTGCCAAGGTGGGCTCCTCTGTCCCAGTAAATTGGCTCTGCTCAGCATGAGTCCCTCACACCATGGAACCCAGCAGGTGGAACACACAGGCTGTGAGAGCTGAGTGAATACTTGGTGCGTATTTTCAGGAAAGGCAGCATAACCATCCCATTGCTGATCGCCTTTAGTCCTCACCTCTCACCCGCTCCACTACCAGATGCTAACTAAAAGATGTACAACACCTGTCATGCTCGGCCTGTTTATGCCATTACTTGGCTCCACGTAACTCTTATGATGTCATCTTGCACAATTTTACGGGAAATTTAAGCAGGAAATAAAACTATTGAAACACGTATTTATAAACATGGGCTAATTTGTATACTTTTTAGCAAATATTTAAAACACAGCTTAGTCACTATTCTTACTTTTTGTACGCCTCCAATCTGCCGAGACCGGAATTTGGAACAAATTTAAAGGAAAACATTTGCTGAATGTTAAATATAAACTACTGAAATAAGTGGTCATACATAATACAGTGGCTGGCATTGGCCCCCTTGATACTGTGTGATATTAAAAATCAAAACATTTTTTAAAGAATGACAGCTTCAGTTGCTGAAAGTTTTTGCATAGAAAAACTGCATCACTGAAAACATTATGCTGCATGAAATAAGCCAGGCACAAAAGGACAGCACTGTATGACTCCACTTACATAAGCTACCTAGAGTGGCCAAATTCATAGAGACAAAAAGTGGAACAGTGGTTGCCAGGGCTGGGGGAGGAGGAAGGAGGAGTTAGAGTTTAATAGGTACAGAGTTTCAGTTGGGGGAAGACGCAGAAGTTCTGGAGAAGGACGATGGTGATACTTGTACAATGTGAATGCATTTATAATGCACTGAACTGTACACTTAAAAATGGTTCACATAGTAAATTTGATGCTATGAATATTCTACTACATTTTTTTAAAAGGAGGAAAACACCAAATCAGATGTGTAATTCAAGAACTAAAATCCTTCCCCCTTCCTTCCTTCCTTCCTTCCTAATTAACATGAAACGTGATCCCCACCTTTGGCTCCATCACCCAGCATCTCCCTCACGGAAAGAACCCTCCCCAGTACACCGGTTACCCACACAACCAGTGAGGGCCACTGAAGGGGCACACGGTGTCCACACATGTGGAAATGAGGCTACACAGAGCCTGTGGTGTTTCACTAAGTGCTCCCCACAGGTCACTGACATGAAATGGTTTGTTTTTTCATAATCATCTAAAGTTATTTTTCTAAATTTTGTAATTTCAAAACTGCTGAGAGACTACAACTCCAGTCCAGTTTATTTTGCTTTGTCTCATCATTCACCATATAAAACCTGACTGTAAACTCATTCTAAGCCTCACCATGGTGGTCTGAGTAAGACCTAGGGAGGACGAATACTCAATAGTGATTATAATACAGCTAGATCTCAGGTGGGAGTCGCAGTGTGGACAACTGAATGAGATATTCAAGGAAGGGCAGTAATTCAGTTTTCGTTTCTTGGGTTCAGTGACTGGAATTATTCAGATTCAACTAAAAATAAGTCAAATTCAAAGCCCACCTCCCAAATATTTTAAGTGTTAATTTTTATTATAAAGTAAGACTTGGTTATAAAGGAAATGTGTAGATAGAAACGATGGGGCAATAACCTCAAATCCTACCATCCAGATAAAAAACACTGTTAGATGGACACAAACATGGGAATGAACGATAGACAATGGGGACTACTTGTGGGGGATGGTGGGATGGGGGTATGGGCTGGAAGGCTACCTATGAGGACTATGCTCACTACCTGGGTGATGGGATCATTTGTATACCAAGCCTCAGCAACGTGCAATTTACCCATTTAACAAACCTACACATGTATCCCCTGAACCTAAAATAAAAGAAGGAGAAAAAAATCAGTGTATTTTATTGTATACAAATTCCACATTAATTTTTTTACAAATTAAAAACAAATCTTGGCTCTTAAAGAAACAGGCACTGCTGCATCTAAATATCTGAAAATTTCATGAGATATTAATAGGGTTTTGAAACAAATATACTGATTAAAGATTTTTTTTAATTATTGTATTTTAATAGACTTCTTTCAGCTTGGGGCTTTTTAATCCAATCAAAAATTAGATGAAGATTTCCATCTTCTATTTCTTACCTGGCGTAATTCAGAAGAGACAATAAGAATTTACCAAAAGCTGCCCATTTAGCTGAGCCAAAATTAAGCTCAGAGATGAATTCATACCAAATTGCCTCCACGTTATTTAATAATACTAACAAAGCGAATAAATCTGTTGAATGTTGCACTGGGCCAGGTTAAAGGCTAAGCTCCTGGTGTGTATTATTGGGTCTCAACTGGTCAGTAACTCTTTGAGGTAGGTTTTAAATGTCTTCCCATGGCTTCCAGGGTCCTGTGTGGTCTGACTCCCACCCCTAGCTCCAGCAGAGCACGTCCCTGCCCTTCCCTATGCTGGATCACTCAGCCTCCATGGCCTCTTGGCCTTGACAGGATTCAGGTCTTTACTCAAAGATGCATCCTCAGAAAAGCTGGCCTTGCCTGCAACGCCCATTGCTCTCTAAGGCTTTATCCCGATTCCTCTTCAGCATTCTTGGCACTTCCCACCATGACAGTCTGTTCTCTCCACTTACCTGTGGACTGCCTGCCTCCTCCATGGGATTTAATCATCAAGAGGCTAGAAACTCCATTGCTACAACTCTAGCACCTACAGCCAGGACCATGGTAGTCACTCCATAAACAGCTATTACTAATATTTTACAGACAATAGGACTAAAATGGGGAGCTTCAGAACTTGCCCAAGGTCAACAGCTACACATTGATAGAGCCAGCAGCTGACCTGGGCAGGGCACGTAGACCCACGGTCAACAGCCTGCACGTTCATTTCAAGAAGATCCAAATGTATGCACCTGAAGTGAAACACTAGCCTCTTCCCCAGATGCATGTTCTCACGTGAAGAGAATACGCAAGAGTACTCCAAAGAATAAAAGCGAAGGCTGTCATTCTCCCACGGATGCCTGGGTAAAGTATTCTTTTTCTGAACTTCAGTTTCCTATGTTGTAAAACAATGCATAGCACATAGCAGCTGTTTAATAAACATTTGTTGAATGTTGACTGATTTGAAAGAACGAATAGGATAATTAGAGAACTGTCTGAATATTCTGTGCCAAAACCATTTCTCACTGGTGACATGCTGACATTTCAGAGGGGAAAAGTATGTTCAGGCCCACTGTCATCTTCCCTTCATTACTCTCTAAGACCTGAATAAGCCCTGAAGTGTGAATAAATAGGGAAGTCTTCCTAGCACAAGGAAAATGTGTCTGATAAGTGCATCCGAAGAGAAAACTTCAATTACTTTGTCTGTCAATCCATCTTCCTTCCCAAATGTGAAACTGACTCTAAACAAATATATGTAGTCATTTTTCTATTTTCTGGGTCATCACACAGAGTGCACACTGCTGCCCCATCCTGACACTTTCCTCTCTGTGTTTCATGCGGGCACCCACCGACATGATTCGATTCTTAGTCACAACATCTCCATGAAAATTAGCAGCAGCATCATTCCCAACTCCCCACAGGTATAACTAAGACATGGAAAGCTAAATGAGCTTTATGTAGTCCCATGCTATACTACTGGAAAAATACTAAGAGAATTATGTTATCCCAACACCGATATCCACTTTCACTCAAAAATACTAAGAGAATTATGTTATCCCGACACCGATATCCACTTTCACTCAATTACAGCCTTTCAGAGGTAAGAAAACTTAAGGGGACAACACAGACTATAAATACATGTCATGAGTATCAAATAGCTACGGTTATAGCTATGATTATAAGTTACCTTTACATTCTTAGTATTGTAGATGAATTTATTTAATTTTTTTATAAAACAGGGTTATATTTTTAAGCATATAGAATCTATTAAGTATCAGTGGTATAGAACTGGAACACTGAGGTACAAGCATACAAAATACCACATTATCAAACCAGGTAGGTGTTTTTACATCATAAAACCCGTTTTAAAGTTTCTAATCTATGTGATAATTATAGAATGTGCTACAGTATATAAAGTGATAGAATGCAAGAGTGCTAACAAAATACACCAGATACTATATCAAGATTTTTGTGCTCAAAGTAGCAATCCTTATGACAAAGTTCAAGAAATTTCCCCACCGTGGGCCAGGCGCAGTGGCTCACACCTGTAATCCCCACACTTTGGGAGGCTGAGGCAGGTGGATCATCTGAGGTCAGGTGTTCAAGATCAGCCTGGCCAACACGGGGAAACCCCGTCTCTATTAAAAATACAAAAGCTAGCTGGACGTGGTGGCAGGTGCCTGTAGTCCCAGCTAGCTACTTGGGAGGCTGAGGCAGGAGAATCACTTGAACCAGGACGGGAAGTGGTGGGGGGGCTGCAGAGGTTGCAGTGATCTGAAATCGTGCCACTTCATTCCAGCCTGGGTGAAAGAGCAAAACTCTGCTTCAAAAAAATAAAAATAAAAAAAAAAAGAAAAAACAAAGAAATTTCCCCATTGCTAATAGAGAAGATCAACTGATATGAAATGAATCACTCACTCACGGATAAAAGAGAAATTAGGTTTGGCATGGTTTCACCACCAAAAACACCATGATGACTCAGAGCTAGCAGCAGTTTAATCTACTATGACATGAATGTTCACTTGAAATACAAACATTTAAACAGCATTTAGTATTTATTTGCCCTAAATATGTATTTCCAGAGCTAACGTCATGGCTCCAGAGTAGTTATCAAGCCAGCTTGCCTAAAGCTCCAAACTGCATTTTAACTTTTTAAATGTGGTTAAAAATAACCTCACACATGAGGATATAGGGAAACAAATCTATACACTGGAGCACTAGCTTTTAAAAAGACAGAAAAAGTAAAAAGCTAAAAATTAGAATGAAATGTTAGTCTCTCACTGTCATAACTTTTAAATTCATCTTGATGAATTATTACTCTTCATTTATAAAGACGGGGTCTTCCCATGTTGTCCAGGATGGTCTCGAACTGCTGGACTCAAGCAATTCTCTCACCTCAGCCTCCCAAAGTGCCAGCATGACAGGCATGAGCCACCACACCCGGCCCTTGATGAATTATTCACTTATTAGAGTTACAGGAGTGTGACAAAGATTTAGGTACTAAAAAAAATAAAGAAAATCACAATACAATGCTTTTCAAGAGGTAGCAAATTTAAGGCAATGATAGAGGAAATCTCTAATCATGTTTTTTTTTCTTACTGATTTTGATAGCCCCGTGTTTAGAAAACACATCTTCTGAAAGTGAGAGAAAATGTGAAATGTTTGTAGATTAATAATTACATGAATATAGAAAAGAACAACAATATAAACTATGGGTCCAAAACAACAATTACATGCTGATGCCAAAATGGTCTAAGACAGGTATCAGCAACATTCTTCCGTAAAGGGTCAGAGTATAAATATCTTATGATTTGTGGACCAGTCTCTATTGCAACTACTAAACTCTGTCACAGTAGCTTGAAACCAACCACTTGACACCGTTTAAGCAAATGGGCATGGCTGTGTGTCAGTAAAACTTTACTTGTGAACGTTGCATTTTGAATTTCACATCACAAAATTTTATTATTCTTTTTGCTTTTTTACAACTATTAAAATATGTAACAACCACTCTTAGCTCACAAGCCACACAAAAACTGGCAGCAAGCTGGATTTCAGTAGGACAGTCTGCCAACTCTCGGTCTCTAAAGTGTTACCGAACCAACCTATAGACATGATACAAATACACATACCCATGAAAGAATAAATCCAATAGTATTTTACATAAAGGTTTAGAAAATTTGCTCTCAAAAAGCTATGGTTCTATCTGATTTTCCTACCCATTTACCCTGAGAAATTCATAAGAGTCATTTCTGTTTTTGCAAGGGAAAACCAGCCTTGGAATCAGTTTTTCAAAGGAATAAATCATATTGCACACATGAATGGAAGAGGAGGAGAAGAAAAAGAAGGTGAAAACCCTTGAAACTAAGTAGCATTTAAAACTTATGGCTGTATATACATATTGGAAACTCAGTTTAAAAATCTAGACTTTAGGATAGTACATGCATGTTTAGAAGATGCTGTTTCCTCACTTCTAACAATGCTGCTTTGAGAACGGAACTCCTCACTTTGGCCGATGGGTCAGCTGGGTACAGCTCCACATTCTTTTATAAAATATTGGGTTTATACTGAGAAACTGCTTTTAGAACACTTCCAGTCTACAGCACACTTAATTACGTCTCATTTTAGATTGTTCACTAATTGTATTTTTGTAACTTTTCTTCCCCAAGTAGATAAGTTCCTAAAGAGAAAAAAGTCACTTCTTATAATCCTTCCTCTCCTACAATAATTACCATCATGTTTAGTATACACTGGGGCCCAAAAACAATACAATTTCTAATGACTAAAGTTTGTTTAATGGGTAGTAATGAAAAAAAAAAAGAAATACCCATATTTTCAGTTCTATATTATGGCAAAAATATTTAATCTGATGGAGCAAGGACAGTTTTCAGAAATCTGACCTGCACCCCTGTGCATAAGCATAGCCAGAGGGGTGGGGGAATTGCCAGTCCTTCCCTTTCCTCACTCAAATGCTGACACCTAAACCACTCTCAGATCCAAACAATGAGTTGCAATCCGTTTGGGGGTGAGGGTCCAAAACACACCTTCTGTAACTATCAGAAATAAGACAGACGTGACGAAAGGGTTGCAAGATGTACCACTCAGAAATCTTAAGCTACAAAGGCCTAATATTAATTATCAAGTATTCTATTCATCAACAGAAGACTAAATCATAAGAAAACATATAAATGCCTCCATGTCATTCTTCTCAAGTCAGAAGAGCCTTCAAAGGCCATATACATGCAACATTACTTTCTCTTCATTCACCTTTGTTCTTTCAGTTACCTAACTGGCTGTGCCAGGATACACCTGGGCTTTGATCTTTACTACCATTTTTTAACGGCCTGTGCTAGAAACCTATGCTTTTAATATTTTAAAGTTGACAACTTAGTCTAAGATGGGCCACTGAAAAAAAGAAAAGAACAAGACGATGACAAGACAAGAAATGATCTCTTTGGCCTCATTTATCAAGGGAGGTGAGTTATCTTGTGGCAGAAACAGAGTCAGGAGAGGCTAGAAAAGACTCTGAAATACTTGGGCTTCTTTGTAAAAGTTAATTTTTTCAAGTCAAGTTTCGATTTAAGAACAAAAATAATGAAATCAACTACCCAATGTGAAATATTTCAATTTTTTTATCAAATGAGGAGTTAATAGACAAAGCAAGAGTGAGTGCATTCTTCTGGGGCAATCTACCACGACTAATCTAAGGGCCTCCCCACTCTCATGGCCTCAGCCAGCCCAGCCTCACTGGACACAGGCTGGGTCCTCTTGAGAGGGCAGGAAAGACGAAAAGGCCATCGGGGGAGACACTGTTTTGGGAAACGATGGCCCCACATGAGGAACGCAGCTGTGTTCTCCTCTTCCCCTCTCTTTATCACTGACAGGAACAGAAGCAGGAACTGGAATTTGGAAAAGCAACTAAAGCTGATTTAAACAGTCCTATTCAACAGCACACATGTATACAAGAGAACAGGAGACATAGAAAAGGAGGGTGTGAGCTGCAGCTGCAAGGAGATAACCAACAGCTAGAAAGGCTTTGAGTCCAGTGAAGCCATAGTGATAAAGAGCTCAATGCTTCCTTCTTTGAAGCTACAAGGAGTTAAATGTGGGAAGGAGAGGGCAGGAACACAGTGGGCATCATACTGTCAAAGTTTAGTGACAACATTAAACTCTACTTCATGTTTAAAAGCTACCTTTACAAGATTACTTACTAAATGTAATGATTCCTATGCTTTGGAGCATTAAGGAAAAACTTTGCATTCATTAAAAAGTATAAAAATTGTGTTGTATCTGAAATCCAAATCAGAACATGTTTCACAGTTTGAAACCTGAATGGAGCAAACTCATCACCGAATCTGCAGACCTAAAGTCCTAAATGGATGTCCAGTGTCATAGTCTGAAAAAGGGTCCATTGCAATAATCAAGCTCCAAGCTGATTTGACTTCACTAGCCACCATCTTCCTACTTTTCCCTCCCAATAAGAAGTAGAATTCTTTTTGGTGTTCAGTGGAACACACTTTTCACTCATCAGAAATTCGCTAAGCATTTCTTCAGTGGAAAAAATACCCACATTTATGCATTGCCATTTCATCTTCAGAACACTTTCAAGATCACTGGGTATTCTCCTAGATCTCCCAGGTGCCAAGTGAGTCCCTGAGGCTGAGAAAAGTCCCCCACCAAGGCCTCCTATCTGGGATGGATAGAGACTGTTATTTGGATTCCCCAACTAGAGTTTCACCCCTTAGACACATTTGCCAGCAGAGATGTCAATCTTTTTCTCATATCTGCTGCTTGGGAAAAGATCAACTGAGTAATGCCCACTAATCTAGCTAAGGGGTACTTGCAAATAAAAGTAGTAAAATTTAGACTTTAAGGGGAGAGAAAGAAAACTTTTATAACCTATCCTCTTAATTGTACCACTCTCACTAGCTAATCCAACTTTGACTGCCACATCCAAAGACCAACATCTTCACTCATTTAACCAACATCCAGTGAACACATACTGTGATTGACACTCTTGTGTTCCTCTTTATTTTAAAACAAAACTTAAAAATGAAAGCAAACCTGATGGCATCCATGGATCAGAAGTCGGTTTCGTCAAGGTGTTCACTTGCTCCCAATTGAAGTCATCATCTTCAGATTGACTATATCCACATGTGCTATATGGCTCATCAAAGAGGCAGCCACCTAAAATGTAGAAGAATAAAAAGTAATGTAAATACCAACCAGACCTCTGGAATAAGCTATGATGATTGCAGGAAGCCTTAGACTTGATGGCAAGTTTGATGCCAGACTAAATCTGATTAGGTCTTTCTACTCAGGAGCTGTGCATCCAACACTTACTGATCCCTTGCCAAGTGCTGCTGAATATTAACCATGCCTCACCCACACTGCTGTATTACGCAGCTCTCCAAAAGCAATCTAATGTTGGTAGAAGCCAACTGAAGGTAAGACCTGGCCAGGCATGGTGGCTGATGCCTGTAATACCAGCACTTTGGGAGGCTGAGGTGGGCAAATCACCTGAGGTCAGGAGTTCGAGACCAGCCTGGCCAACATGGTGAAACCCCGTCTCCACAAAAATACAAAAATTAGCCAGGCATGATGGCGGGTGCCTGTAATCCCAGCTACTCGAGAGGCTGAGACGGAAGAATCACTTGAACCTGAGAGGTGGAGGTTACAGTGAGCTGAGATCATGCCACTGCACTCCAGCCTGGGCGACAGGGCAAGACTCTATGTCCAAAAAAAAAAATAAAAGAAAGAAAGACCTAAGCAAATTTAAAATCTGTAGTTTCCAGATGTATAGGAATTTGAAAAACTGCTCTTGCATTCAAAATTTTAAGAGAACTGACTTAAATGTTCAACATGTTTTCAATAAAGAAAAAACACTTATAATTTGTCCAAAAAAATGAAAAAAGAAATGCTTTCACCACAATCCTGGCACAATAGTGGAGGACAAGATGCAGTACAAACCATGGCACAACTTGCAAAATATCTTCCAAATACTTATTCCAAATCTAACAAAGAAACAAGGTTTTACTTTAATACTTTGGAGATTTGAGGTCTCAAAATTAAAAGAGATGATAAATTCACTTACAGTCTATACAAGTTTTAAAGGCAAAAATAAATTCAAGACTAAGCATGTGGTAAACATCTGCTTAATTCTGGTACTAGAAATGAAACTACTTAAATGAAAAAAACAAAGAATAATAGAAAATGCAGCATATACATAGTAATTCAGCTGCTTCAGCATCAATAGCATTCAGCACATTAATGATTTTGTCCCATTCCATATCCTCTTGAATGCCTCCTGTTACTTTTTTTAGTATCAGATCTTTTCTCCACGTTTCACATGGGGAAGTGATTAAATTGATCCTATTATTAAGAAATATTAATAAGAAATAATATTTCTTATTATTAAGAAAATTCTACTATCCATCATATAATGCTATTAGTCATATTAATTCAAAAAATTATAATTGTTTGCCACTAATGACAATTAAGTGTTCTGGTTCAAGAAAATTCAAGAAAACATGAATTTAAGAATATTTTAACATTATGTCCACAATGTGTGTCCTCTTGGCAAGAAGGTAAGTAAAACAACCATTGTCCAACCTCAGAGCGAAAACAGATGTTAGAGGTCACCTGGTCCAGCTTATATCCAAATTCTTAGGTCAATTGTACAACCTCCCAGCCAGCCAGCCTCTGAACAGATGAGGCACTCAGAATTCTATAAAGCATCCTGACTATGTAGAACATCCCCCCTTAAAAAGGCCCAAACTCTGCTTCTTGAAATGTATACCCATTTATCTTTGCTCTATTCTGTGAAAAAATAGTAAAAAAAAAAAAAAAAAAGGAAGAAAAAAGAAAAGAAAAGAAAAAAGAAAAATCTTAGCTTTGGCAAAGGAAAGCTGATTATTTGAAAAGAGCTGTCATGTTCTAAGTCTTCACTTCTCCAGGCAACAGGCAAAGTATGCTTTGCTCCCTGCAATTCCTGCTACTAAAGGGTTTACAGGCCCTTCAACCATTCTGGCAGCTGTTCAGAATTCAACGGGCTACTGCCCTTGATCGCATTCTCTTCTCAGTGCAGAGAGGGTGCTGGTCCATTCTCAGCTTCTGTGAGCCTGAAATCCCATACGGCTTTTGCACACCACTGCCATTGAGTCTCTCTCCACTTTTCTAACAAAGTAAACAGTTTTCTGAATTCAAACCAGGACTATCCATTTATGCTTACTAAATCCCATCTCCTGCTGTTAGTGCATCACTCCATCCTGCAACTCTGACATTGTCATTCAATCCTGGTAATAGCCATCTTACCTAGTTTTGTGTTGTCTGCAAATCTGATGAGCATGCTTTCTACATCTGCCTCCAAGACTCCGATAAACAATGTTAAACAGGATAGCATCAAGGAACCTCAGACTGTCTGTCCCAGCTTTCTAGCTTTGTCTTAGTTGTTAGCTCCAGATCTGATGGTGAAATTAGTGTCCCTGGACACTGTCTTCTCTAACACTTTTAACAATTACTTGTTTCAACTAAACACTCCATTGAGAACAAAACAACTCCAAAGATACAGCCTTAATTTAATATTTCATTTGACAACAACTGGTCATTTATATTGTCCTCTTACTGAATTTTAACAACTCCAGAAACAAAATGGATTTGTTTAAAATGAATAATACTAACAACTTTCCAATTTGGGGTATGAAATGTTAGAAGACTGCAAACATTTATGAGAAACAGTGTCTCTTGGTTGCAAACTCTAATTTTTATGTAGAAAACAGCTTTGGTATTGTAGCAATAAGCTCAAATAGCAACAGCACTAAAAATATTCAAAAAGAATGAAATCCTCAATTTTGACAGAGAAGGTCCTCAGTGGAAACAGATAGCACTCAGATGAAAGTCCTGGAGTGTGATCTTAAACAGTGAGAAATAGTGATAAGCATCCACAAAACAACTTAAGGCTGGCTACAGACCTGGTTTACAAAACCACTATTGCGCTATAATAGAAGCACATATAAAGCAAAAGCATGCACGTGTGGCTGAGAGCAAACCCAGAAGACTAATACACCACTGGTGCAAGGTTATAATTTTCCCATTACACAAAGCTGTCCTTATCACTTGAAACGAAACAAATAAAGTATGATATGGTTCTTTCTGGACTCATGAAGGATTATTGAACTACCGGAAAATGGGATCAACTATGAATTTCATACTGCCCAATGAGAATACATTTCCCTGCACACCGATTTTCAGATCCACCCCTAGCCTTCATTCAACAGATATGGGACCTCCCAAAACAACAAATATGGTTTATTGGGGTAAAATAAGATGAGCTAAAGTAAATTACATCACAATTAAAATAACCAAGTAAAGAAAGAACAACTAAGCTTTCAGTTTTCAGGACAGCTTTGGGTAGTAGCAAAATGCATAGATTCTGAGTAAAACACAGGCGTATTCCAATTATTCCACTGTTAGCTTGGTGATTTTAGACAAATCACTTAGAAACAAGTCTAGTTTCTTTATCTATAAAAGAGATAACATGTACCTCAAGTAGTATTTCTGACAGTTAAATAAGACAGCAAATATAAAGTCAGTGTAACAAGAGTCAGGCATGTTCAACCAGCAGCAGTTATTATCAGTTCTTAAATCCTTCTTGCCAGATACACCTCATAGAACAAAGCACTCTCTGGAGTTCATTTCATTGCAACTAGTTGGAATATATAATTGAAACCTTCCAAGTGCACCTCATGAGAAGATGAAGAGTTGTGAGCATTCATATGGGTAACACCCTGTGGGTGCCTCTATTAAACATGGAAGTGCCAAGAACAGGCGGTTAGTGAGGTTCTTCAAGTAAACACTATGGGGGACAATGAAAAGAACATGATAAGGAGGCAAAGTCCCCTGAAACACAGTAAAAGGAAGCATTTCTAAAAGTACAGTCTTCTTGATTTTCTGAATAACACAGACGCATTTTGCCATCGTCCACAGGAGTATGGTCAGCAACAGACTCCCTAAGTTTTCTCCAGAACTGTCACACCTGGGCTGGCTCCCAGCACTCCATGGCCGTACTGTATTCCTCTGTTAAATCAAAGTAAATTACTTCTGTTTCATAGAGGGGAATCACGACTAAACCAAAGTCATATGCAAGGTGGAGGAAAGCTGATACAAGCTGGGTGGGGTGGTGATCTGCATCACTCATTCTGTCTCTGTCTCTCTCTCGCTCACACACACACACACGTGTACCTGCGTATCTCCATCATACCTTGGGAAAGGCTTTTCCTTAGCAACGTTGAATACAACACACAGGTTCTGGATATGAATGAGTTACTATGCAAAAAGAAGTATCACTGGATGGCAAATACTCAGGTAATTGATGACAATGATGATTCCTATACTTTCCAAGACATGCAATTCAACACAATAACACAAAAAATTAAATCAATAAAACTGTTAAAAGTATAAGTTAAAAGGCAAGGGAAGTAGAGCAAAGAAAAGGACACTAGAAATGTGCCTAGGACTCCACCCACCCACCACCAAAAATTTTTTTTAAAAAGTCACTAAGTTCATGTGCCAGATGTTATCCACAGATTTCACTTGGAGTTTTGGGGTAGCCAGTGCAAAGAAGAAAATATGATTGATCATACAATTTACAGTACCTATAAAATAATATATAAATCTGATAACAGAGACTAACATTTACCCAGGACTTGTTTAATCCTCACACCAACTCTGTGAGGTAGATAGTATGATCCTCATTTTACAGATACAGAAACCAAGGCATAGAAGGTTACACAGCCTGCCCAAGATCTCAAAGCTGGAGAGTCGTGAAGCAGATACTTGAATCCAGGCATCCAGTCATAAGGGACCCATATTCTTAATGCTACAGGATAGTATCTCCCAAACTGGAGACCAAGAAGATACACAACTACACTAACCCTAAATTCAGAGAGAACTATCTCCGTTCCCAGAACCCTAGGAAGAAGCAACTGCCGGAAGTTAATGAACAGAGTTCTCAACAGCATCCCTCAGAACAGAGCAATGAGGTTTAGGACGCATTCAGTAACATCTTATGACAGTATGTGACCACATTCCACATCAACAAGCTTGATTCAGTGGGAGACCAGTGCATTCTAGATTAAAACTGAAATATGCTTTAAAATTATCTTTATGGTCTGGGCACAGCAGCTCATGTCTGTAATCCCAGAACTCTGGGAGGCTGAGGCGGGCAGATCACCTGAGGTCGGGAGTTCAAGACTAGTCTGACCAACAGGGAGAAACTCCATCTCTACTAAAAATATAAAATTAGCCAGGCGGCGCATGGCTGTAATCCCAGCTACTTGGGAGGCTGAGGCAGGAGAATCACTTGAACCTGGGAGGTAGAGGTTGTAGTGAGCCAAGATTGCGCCATTGCACTCTAGCCTGGGCAACAAGATCGAAACTCTGTCTTAAAAAAAAATATATATATATATATATATATACACACACACACACACACACACATGCCCATACATACACACACACACACATATGCCCATACATACACACACACACACACGTGCCCATACATACACACACAAACACACACACATATGCCCATACACACACACACACACACACACACAAATATCTTTATGGATACTCTCGCCTTAGTGGGCTGCTATAAGTTTGCACATTTACTCCAACTAAAAACTGCAGCTAGTCTGTGCTGTTATTGAAGTGCAGACCCACATGTTTTTTATTCTTCATGTTTTTCAAGACAAGATCTCATTCTGCTGCTCAGGCTTGAGTGCAGTGGCAGTGGCACAGTCCTAGCTCACTACAGCCTTGATCTCCCAGGCTCAAGCAGTCTTCCCACCTCAGCCTCCAGAGTACCTGGGATCACAGGCACATGCCACCTTGCCTAGCTAATTTTTTGTTTCCTTTGAAAGAGACGAGATCTCCCTATGTTGCTGATTTTGAACTCCTAAGTTCAAGTGATCCTCTCGCCTCAGCCTCCCAAAGGGCTAGGATTAAGGCAGGATCCAACATGCGCAGATCTTGTATGTTTTAGAAATCAAAGGAAATGGAGTTGGGCCCGATATTCTCTCCTGAAAATCACAGAGTTTAAGAAGAGAAAATCCCATAGGCAGAGTAGCAACTCTGCTCAAAAGCAGTACTGCTTATAACTGTATCTTGGTCACCTTGGTATTCCTTAGAGCAGGACGCATGATAAACACCCAATAAAGGCTTTTTAAAAGGATGGGTAATGAATCCCCCAAAGTTCTATGCAAAATCTGGCTGCAATTATTTTGCCTGGAAATTTCCAAAAGAAGCATAATATAATAAACATCTGAACAATGAAAACAATCTTAACCTTCGTCCATAAACCATCCAGCCCTGTCCTGGTGTATCCCAGGATGAATCAACTGCAAAATGTGATGAAATCAACGAACTTTGAACTTGTTCATTTTTCTAGTATGGCTGAAAACTATAAGCAAGTTAAATGTTAAAGAAGTATCCACAGATTATGGCTTTCAGTTTACAAATGCTGAATTCTTTTTTTTTTTTCCTGGCAATTATCAGACAGCAAGGCTAGTTGTTGATAAAAGTCATTCTTGATTTGTGAAAATAAAATATTGTCACTTGCATAATGGAGGATATTTATCTTTTTTCTTTCTTTGGAACAGCTGAGGATGATTCAGTTAATTCAAGAGTAGTATAAAATCATTAAGGCATAAGCTATAAAGAAAATGGCCCATTTTCACCCCAAAGGAAACCTTACGTGACCATTCTACATCCTACTGAAGCTTCAGGTCCGGAGACAGAACAATGGAAAACAAATTGACAAGAATTAGAGTCCACCATTTAATGCAGTCATTAAAAATTACTTTTTATTGTGACTCATAGTCATGACATCTTGACCCAATACACGTAAATAATTTGGACACTTTAAAAACCAAATGTATCTCTACTGAGATATACAAATATTTACCATTCTGTTCTAAAAGGAGGCTCTAGACCACTAAATTGATATCAAGATCCTTCAAGATTGCTACTTGTATTCTTCAGGTTTGAGGGTAAGAGCCGTCACCTAGGACTGTTTACTTAGCTTGAAGTTACCAATCAGCACTACAGTGTGAGAGCACTGCCACACGGTCTAAGCGCAACCTGTGAGCTACAAAGTTCTCTGGTATCAACAGCTACCATTTTGCGAACAGAGACCACATGCCAGTCAGATTCTGCCTAAGGCAAAATATAGTTATGATGTCATTGACTCCTCACAACCAGTAAGACTTTTATCTCAACATGTCTGATTCGATTAATATGTTACAGAACAAAAACCATGCAAATATAAACATGTATTACCTCATTTTAATTAAAAAAATTCTAAAGGCAAACATCAATATTCCCTGTGCCAGTTATCAATGTACTACACCTCTTAGCTCTAAATCCACTTTTCATTTCAAAAATGTATCCAGGCGCTTTAACTACGTTTTCTGTCCTAGTGGGCAAGAAGGTAAGTTTTATCAGTAGAGGGTACGGGAGAGATCCCGCAGGAGGAAGGGTGGCCTCCCTGAGCTCCCTGGCAGGCCCCTCAGTGCACAACGCAGGGGTCACCCCCTGCCTGGCTCCTCCAGGAGCAGCAGCTTGCCCCCGCACAGCGCCCCAGTGGTTCTGTAGCAAGTGCCTCCAGCAAAACACCACCTATGAACAGCTTTCACAGCCAATCAGAGGGCACATTACCTCTGAGTCCTGCAGGTGCTGCCCCATCGTAACTCCTCTGCCATTCACTGAGCCACAGCCTTCCCCTGGATCTCAGCAACGAAAGAGTCTCCTCCTTGGAGCTCTGCCTCTGCCCTGGGCTAACGTCTGCTCCATACATCCACTATTCCCTCATTCTTCAGAGCTCTCCTTAGTGTGTACTAACCCATCTCTTGTATTTTAATACCCTGTTACAGTTACTTAGTCTTTATAATAAATGTTCCCTAATTAAATTACTATGTTGCTTCTCTCTCCTGACTGGATCCTGATCAGTACATTCTTATTTTTACAAATGGCAGTTTAAAAGGGTCACATAATCTCAACCAAAGTCACAGGAGCTTCAGCGCAGGATGAGCAATTCAAACAAGGTCTGTAGTCACACATTTTCACCAAGCTCTAGAAAGTGAGTAAACAACAAGTTATGGTGCTTATATACGAACTGTTCGGTGATTTGCATTGTAAATAAGCTCTTGAAAGTGCTGTTTCTAAGAAGCCAGTGGAGGACAATCAAATGTTAATTTCATAAACTTGTAAGATACACACACATTTTGAATTGTTCCGCCTTTAACAGGTTAAATTGACTTACATACACTAGCAATCATTCTTCCTGTTATAATTATAGTCCATTTAAAGTTATTATGTAAAAAGACTGTAATACTCCTTGATGAGTTATTCTGGAACATTTTTCTCATTTGTTCCAAATACAGAATGACCCCATTTAAGTCAGCCTTTATTAAATGCATAAAGTATTAAATGGGTCTCTCTATAGAGAAGGCAGGTCAAAAAATAGTGCTATAGTACCCCCTGAAAGAATTAATGTTATATGTTCTATTTTCCTAAATTACATGAAATCTAAGATGATCCTATTTATTTCAAATTTAAAACTGTGTAGAATAAATAGCTATAAACTACACAATGCAAAGGATAAACAGAAAGAGCTTTAATAGACATAATTATTTTAGGAGTATTAAAAAAAAAAAACTATACCAACATAGCAGAGGCTCTGCTTTCTTCTTTTAAATCACAGTGACTTCTACATTTAATTGCCTGCCAAACAATAAAAGTATATAATGCCTCTTAAACTTTGAGTGCGCCAGTGATGTTTAGTGAATCAGACACTAAGCATTATAGAAATGCTCTTCTACATAATTTAATCTAGCAAGCAGTTTTTACATATCGCACAGGCATTTAAATGGCTAATGCTATGCTCTATTATAAGAAGTGCTATCTGCCAATGGATATATTTTATATGTTACAAAGCAAAAAAGTTGTCTTGTTCTTGAAGTTTCTATGATTTATTAGACTTACCACGTCTTCATTTCATATCAATCTATGGATTCCTAATTTTTTAAAAGGCTGAATTGCAACAAAGATGTATTCTTCTTATTGATAGTAAAATTTTCTTTAATGGGCAGTAGTAGTATTCTATTCCTAAATATTGTACAGATGCAGCCAAATTATTAGGAACTTGACTATCTCGATTTTCCACATACAAATGAACACCTCATAGAGCTGCTATTGGATTTAATTAAACCAACTGCATGAATTCCCTGCATAAATGTGAATCTATCTGAATATAATACTGGTGCTCTTATCCCCTATACCACAATAGTGAAAACGAGAGAGAGTGTAAAAAATAGTTGTCTGCCTCTATCATAGAAACAGGAGTAACAAATGAAAACATAATGATGAAACGGCTGCCAGAAATGTCTCAGGGAGAAGATGGTCAAACTAAATCAGTATTTATGACCTGATCTCTGAAGTCACTGTTGTCCTGAGTCCCAAACTAGAGCAGTAATTCTCCAAGTGGGTCCCTGGACAAGCCACCATCACCTAGGAACTCAGAAATGCGAATTCTCAGGCCTCATCCCAGACCTACTGAGTCAGAACCTCTGGGGGTGGGGCCCGGCAGCCAGAGCTTCAACAACTCTCCAGGTGACTCCGATGCACTCTAATGTTTGGTAATCACTGTTCTGGACCAACCTATTTAACTAGAATATTCTGGGAGCAGCCCCAGGAATCTGTGGTTTTAAAAAAAGGTCCCAGAGTAATCTAATCATCGACCCAGAAAGAGCGCTCTAGGGATCAGTAGTCTCAAACATTTTTCAGAAGACATCCGTTCTTAAAAAGGTACAACCATCCTGTGTGTTTATGTATAAATTATAATCATGTAGTGCTCTACATATGCAGATTATTACAAGCATGCATATACTGACCTTAAGTATTATTAGAAAATATATGTAAGTTGAAGTCCAAACCTTTTCTTCCATACATCAATGAGTTGTACTGTATTCCTCAAAAAGGATATGAAGAAAGTGATTCAGAGATCATTGCTCTAAATAATGCTTTTTGGTCATAAACACCTCTCAGATGAAAAAGGGCAACAGAATAGCACGGCTGGATCAAAGTGTTGAATTTTTCGCTTAAATTTCATGCTAAGAAAACCCTGATCTGTAATTTTTCTCCTAAGTAGAGCTACTCAAAACAAGAAGAGATATCTCAGATAAAAAACAATCCTGGTTACTGGTTAGAGATACCCAGGAAATTAATTAAAAAAAAAAAAAAAGAATTGCATTTCATGCCCAGTAGCACTGCTGCCAGTTTAGTATGATTTACAAATCCATCTCTTGATTGTATTAGCATAAAATCATTATCTAGGACAGCTGATAAACTCCTGAACTCACTAATATGCAGTACAGCCAAACCATGCTATTTATTCAGCTTAAAACAGCCAGCCAACTATTTATTTTCACTGGATGTTGATTAACCTAAACTCAACTAAATGTACTTCCCTCAATGAAAATTTTTCTACACATTATATTCATTGGGTAGAATCAAATTATAAGGAAAAAGTAAATTAGTTTCACATATCCTGTTGGTAAAATATGCATTCCAATTTCCTATCATGAGGAGAACTTCTTCTAACACAACAATTGGGGAACTCGTACAGCTGAGTGTATTTATTTAGGATCACAGAACTGAGATACAGTGGGTCCTGGATCTATCGGTTGCATGTGTCTTGCTCTTTGCATCAAAAGGAGATATGCAGTCTTCATATCAAAGGTATGTTTAACTTACATGATTTCAACGTTGAAAAGGAAGGGGCATATGATAGAGAAATCGTACATTTAGTCCAGAAGCCTAACAATCTTAGGCCCCAAACAAGCTGAAACTAAGAAATTAGAAATATGAACTGGTGCTCCTTCACCTCCAACTAGTTAGTCTCTGCTCCTTCATTCTCCAGGCTTTGCTTAGTGTGACATGTCATTGGGGTCCAAATAATTTTCATGCTTAAAGATCAGCATTTTAATTGAAGTGTGTCCAAAATCCAAATCACCAATCTAATCCTATACTCAAATGCATGAACAGCACTCTTAATGCCAAGAGGGTGCAGGGATTGACTCTATTGGACTTACTGAGAAACGATATGCTGGTCTTCAACCCAGAAGGTTCCCTGAAGTATTTTGGGGTACAGTTTTGAACATCAGCAAATCCCTGAGAATTTGTGCCCTATAGAATGTATGAGTCCTTTGTAATATTACCTAACTCCCAGGGAAATAGGGAAGATTGAACTCAGAGGTGTATGTGAAAGTGTAGTCCCTGTTCCAAGGCGATGAACATCAAAGAAAGTCACAACTATGTTTGGTACATGCTATCTGAAACAGGAAAACAAAGTCACAGACATTTCTGTATCTATCTTGCCTATATTGGCTGAGTCACTGCCTCTCTGCCTGACAACAACTGCTTAAATTTTTCTTTCAGTCTCCTATTCCTACCATGCCACACTTTGAGTTTCAGCTCATGTTCCCGTTTGATTTGACTCATTCCCTCAAACCTGGATTCCGCCCTCTCCAGTATATGCCACACACTCCCAACAAGCTGAATTTTTATAAAATACACAGCTGAAAATGCTCTCTCCATTCTTAAAACTATTCATCAGCCCCTCATTGTCCATGGGATAGTATTCAAATTTTAATCATGTGACATCTGTTGTTTTTCTAATTCGACCCCAGTCTACCTCTTTATCTTTATTCTTTGCCACCACTTCCCTTTAGTTTTACACTCTAGTAATTCCCGACTATCTGTAGATTCACCCCCAATGACCCTCCTGCCCATATGCTACCCCTATGCTCATGTGGTCCCTGCACCTGTTCAGCGCTTGTCCCACCCCTCCCTGCAGCATCTGCCTGGAAAACTCTTGTGCACTTTTCAAATCCCAGCTCAGACAACACCGCTCCCAGGTACCTGTTGCTGAGGGCTTTTCACAGATAATTCAATCACTCCTTCCCATGTGGTAACCATCACTCCCAAATATACTGGTTTTCTTGATGTCCTTATCATACTGCAGGGCAATGTAACTTTGGACGTGCTTGTCTTTTCTATTGCACTGGGAAGTCCTTGACAAGGACAACGTTCTGTTCCTCTCTGTATCCCCAGTCCTGGAAAAGTGTTTGTCACTCATTAAATACTTGCTAAATTTAACGGAATTTTGTAAAGTTTTTCGTAACAAAGGTAAGAATAAAAACCATTTACTGCGCTATCTTTATTAGAAAGGAGCACTAAAGAAAAAACATCTAATGGACTCCAATCACTGGACACTCTGGCTACATCAGAGGAAGAAGAAATCCTGATTCTACAGTTTTGCCTTTTTTTTTTTTTTTTTTTTATTATTATACTTTAAGTTCTAGGGTACATGTGCATAACGTGCAGGTTACATATGTATACATGTGCCATGTTGGTGTGCTGCACCCATCAACTCGTCAGCACCCATCAATTCATCATTTATATCAGGTATAACTCCCCAATGCAATCCCTCCCCCCTCCCCCCTCCCCATGATAGGCCCCAGTGTGTGATGTTCCCCTTCCCGAGTCCAAGTGAGCTCATTGTTCAGTTCCCACCTATGAGTGAGAACATGCGGTGTTTGGTTTTCTCTTCTTGTGATAATTTGCTAAGAATGATGGTTTCCAGCTGCATCCATGTCTCTACAAAGGACGCAAACTCATCCTTTTTTATGGCTG
This sequence comes from Piliocolobus tephrosceles, assembly GCF_002776525.5. Classification (NCBI taxonomy): domain Eukaryota; kingdom Metazoa; phylum Chordata; class Mammalia; order Primates; family Cercopithecidae; genus Piliocolobus; species Piliocolobus tephrosceles. Next base: position 68,435,852 of record NC_045451.1, on the reverse strand, counting down.
CATAGTATTCCATGGTGTATATGTGCCACATTTTCTTAATCCAGTCTGTCACTGATGGACATTTGGGTTGATTCCAAGTCTTTGCTATTGTGAATAGTGCCGCAATAAACATACGTGTGCATGTGTCTTTGTAGTAGCATAATTTATAATCCTTTGGGTATATACCCAGTAGTGGGATGGCTGGGTCATATGGTACATCTAGTTCTAGATCCTTGAGGAATCGCCATACTGTTTTCCATAATGGTTGAACTAGTTTACAATCCCACCAACAGTGTAAAAGTGTTCCTATTTCTCCACATCCTCTCCAACACCTATTGTTTCCTGATTTTTTAATGATTGCCATTCTAACTGGTGTGAGATGGTATCTCATTGTGGTTTTGATTTGCATTTCTCTGATGGCCAGTGATGATGAGCATTTTTTCATGTGTCTGTTGGCTGTATGAATGTCTTCTTTTGAGAAATGTCTGTTCATATCCTTTCCCCACTTTTGGATGGGGTTGTTTGTTTTTTTCTTGTATATTTGCTTGAGTTCTTTGTAGATTCTGGAAATGAGCCCTTTGTCAGATGAGTAGATTGCAAAAATTTTCTCCCATTCTGTAGGTTGCCTGTTCACTCTGATGGTAGTTTCTTTTGCCTTTTTTATCTGACTCATGGCATCTCCCTCCTTCCCTGTCTCCATCACTCCTCCTAAGGACTTGTGTGCCAGGCATGATGTCAAGCACTAGGGAGGAAAAGGGGAGGGGATAAGAAAACAGGATGAAAAGAAGTCCTTGTCCTCAAGGAAGACAACTTGGGGAACATGGAAGAGTTAAAAGGATAAATATCAAAAATGCTGTAAGGGCCAACAGGAGAAACAAAAACTCATCCTGAAGGTCTCCTTTTCCTACATGAGCCAGATAAAAAAAGAAAACCAGAGAGTCAGCACCTAAATGTAAGAATCTACTAAGATATCAACGGCCTGTTATTCTAAGAATCTGCGTAATAAGGCTGTTATTTGACAGACCTCAGCATAAGTCAACAAAAAACACAGGGACTTTATGTGCATCATACTGGAACTCTGGTTCAGTGCCTCAGTCAGTGTGCCTGCAGCTTTTGTTTCAAACCTGAGAAGAATGTCAATAATTATGTATTATGTGTATTTCAAATTTATGAAACATACAAGTAATTAATATATATTCAATGTTAAATTTCAATACTCAGGCCATAAAGAAAGCATGCTTTAATGAAAAATTTTTCCTTATTAATTTTTTTTTTTTTTTTTTTTTTAGATGGAGTCCTG